>NW_009192264.1:9053-9303 GCF_000690835.1 Fulmarus glacialis | reverse complement strand
GTGGGGCTGCGGCTGCCGGTGTCTTGGGGGGCGGCCCCGCCGTAGCTGACTTCGCTCAAGGGCGGCGATGCCCGCCGTGTTTCCCTGCAGGCAGCGCTCGGGGGCTTCCATGGGAATCATCCCCCTTTCCCCGGCCCGCAGCGCACGCGAGCGGAGGAGGGACTTCCGGGCTTGCCCGTGATCGGAAGTAGAAATTAGCCTAATGAGACATTTTAACAGAGGGAAGACTCGCTGCTTTACGGCTACTGTT
>NW_009192264.1:363-9022 GCF_000690835.1 Fulmarus glacialis | reverse complement strand
TACTGTTTACTGAACAGCTGTTTAGGACCACTTCTTTTTTTTTTCTGGTTTCTGTCAGTACTTCAGCGATAGAGTGTCTAAGGAGCCAACTTAACAGGTTGTCTCAAAGTCCGTGGATGAAAAGCCTTAATTACTTCTGGACAATAGGGGTATTTGAAACAGTTTATGGAAAACTGTACTGTGCACGGGAATAGTAAGCATGCGAAATTAAGAACTAAAATGTTAGTGGAATGCAAAATTACATTAAAGGTTCTTGTGGTACTGCAGCAATGCATACATTTTCGAAAAAATAAAAAACTTTATGAATAATGTAAACAAACATAACCCGTACAGTGCAAATCATTAAAACCATTTGAATATGCTTGCCTTGTGCTTGAGAGCAAGTAGTGGGAAGTTCATTTTGTCCTGATTTGTAAATGGAATAAAAGATAGTTATTTGACTTTTGCTGCAACGGTTCATAGTTCTGTACTGTCAAAATTATGAACAACTCCTTTTCAACTGATAAATGCTTAAGTTCTGACAGGTAGACTGGGGGAGAATTGGTTGTTTTCCTTAACAGTTTTCTATCATCAAAAATACATGTTTGAACCCCTGAAAGTTTAAAGAGTTCATAATGAAATACTTACAAAGACTTACTCTTGGGATCCCCAATCCAATCTATATTCTAGAAATCTTAGTGCTCTTTTTAATGAACTTTCAGTTTAATTTTGAAAAAGAAAAGGGGATTTCTTTAGAGCAATATTTAGACAAACTGTTTGTAATAAATACACTATATTATAAGCTGTAATAAAACCTGTAATTCTAATAGTTAATTTCATGAAAGTTTTGTAAAAAAAAAACCCCACCAACAACAAAACCCCCAAATTATATCAAATCTTCAGACACAATGAAGAGCACACAAACACAGTTTTATAACACCTTATGTTTTACCACTGGGAACTTCTTGATTTGGTTTAAGTCTTGTTGAACGCTGGTAGAGCTGGCTTATGTTTAAACACTTCAATCCTTCCACTGAAACGTGTAGCACAGCCTTATTTTTTTCAGTTCCGTCCCCTTGCTGAATTATTCAGGTTGTGGATTATCTGTGCCGTGGACTGTTGTGTGCATCTGCGTGAAATGTCTTTGAGTCACGCCAGGCTGACCAGTGCAGTACAAATGCAGTTGTACTTCTTCCTAGAGTAGCTGGGCTCGGTGTGTGACTCTTCTGCTCACATACGCCTGGGGCTGCTGAGTCCTGCAGGATTTGAGTAGGCTCCACGTAGATGCTCAAGTCATCTAGAATAAGCTTGGGTCCTGCTGGGTTCAATTTCTGGCTAATGCTGATCCCCAAGGGGGGTCAAGCTCTGTGCGAGTCACAGTGCTCTAGGAAGGCTCCATGAGTTTGAATGGTATAGTCCCTTCTTCTCTTCTAACTAGTCTTGGATAACAGAGACTTGGTTGTGTGTTAATGAAGGATCACAATAGTTATTTAAACCACAGTAGCTAAAGTTAGTGATCTAAGTTTGTTTTGATTTGACTTCTTAGGTAAGATGCAGGTTGATATGCTGTATCTTTATCTATGTAATCATGTACCTTAATGCTTTTTACTGTGTTAGCAACTATTGAATTGGCCATCTTTGTATTGGATTAGATGACTGTTATGAAGGCTATATGATTTATAGCCAAGAAAGGAGCAAAATTATTGTGAGTTATTGTAAGAGATCTGTAATTCGAGACCCCTAAAGGTTTCTGATTTAGTTGCAAAAAAAAAAGTGTTTTTTTTTTTTTTTTACCTGAGATTTCTATCAGGTTGCACTTGGATAGGAATTGGAATTTAAGAAGATAAAGTAGCATTATGTTGTTGACCAGAGCTACTCTTAGTTTTATTAATCTATTTCTTTCTGTAGTCAGTTTAATTTTAATTTACAACAAATGAAATAATAAACAAGAATAGCATCCATTCTAATGAACTGACTATTTTTCTTTCCAGGAATCAAATCTTTCAAAGCTGTTAAAACACCTAGAGATCTTGATAGGAAGTTATATGCATTTCTTCCCTCTCCCTCCAAAGGCTGGATAAGCTTTGATGGTGCCAACATGCTCTTAAATCCGGTTAGGTTTCTCTCAGAAGGCACAGATAAGAGTCCAGGGAATGGAACCGTCCGTGTAGTATGCGGTTGAGCAGATATCCAGGTATGACTTCTTGGAGGGCTTGTAAGCTTGTCAGAAACAAAACAAAATTGATGAGAGTAAAATTCAGCATGGCCAAGCTGAACTCACATTCTTCTAGGCAGTTTGTTAGCGTGCCTATTCTGCTGTCTTTGCCATCCAGTGTTCTTGCTCTTTAGATTCTGAGAATTAGGAGGTCACATGCTTTCATTTCATTTTCAGGAATGAAGCAGTTACTATTGTTTTCTCAACTAATATTGAATTATCAACTTCTAATGAGTTTACTGAAATGAAAATAAGTAATTCTTTATTTTTAACTCTGAGAACTGTTGAAATATAAGTTGATAAACAAACCTTTAAAAATAATTCTCACCCAAATATCCCAAAACTTGAAAGTCTTTACAAAATCTCTTCCACAATTACTAATGACAGTTTACTAGACAAAAAGGTATAAAAACTAAGAATGATTGAATTTCCAAAGCAGATAATAGGAAAGGACAAAATTCCATAGGCCTTTCGTAATTTCCCTACTATAGAAGCAGTTCTATGAGCAAGAGACTAGTGAAAGCCAGCTTCCTAGGAACACGACTGGGGATCTGGCTTCCGTGTAGATTATGTGGTGTCTAAAAAGGGCTACATTGCAGCCTTTTTCTCTGTGGATCTTCTAATAGGCTTTCTGTCTAGCTGCCTGTTTTCAGAAATCTCTAGAAGTGCCTGATTATCTCGTTTACTGTTGGATTTTGCTGGATGTATTTGCATGCACGTGGAAGGCACATTTGTGCATCTTCCTTGCTCCATTCCAGCTTCATATTTAATTTGATTTCATATGCCTGGTTTCCTTAGGAACACAAACTAAAATGGTGCTGATTTGATGTAAGGAAAAAACCTTTCACTGTGAGCACAGTCCATCACTGGAAGAGGTTGCCCAGAGAGGCTGTCAAACCTCTGTCTGTGGAGGTTTTCAAGACCTGATGGGCCAAGGCACAGAGTGCCCTGCTTGCAAGTCGTTGTTGAGCCTGCTTTGAACAGGAGGCTGGACTGGGTGTCCTCTTGAGGTTCCTTCCAAGGTGAATGAGTATTGTTCTAAGTAGTAGACTAAAAGGAAGGCAAATAGGAACTTTCCGTTTCGTGGTGACTTCTCACTTTGAAGAGGTAAAATGTTAGTATTTTTGCTTTTTTTTAATGCAGAGAAATTGCAGTCAAGCATAGTTACTTGGTAAACAAGTAGTATTTGTCTTTGACTAGTAAGATACTGTCCAGACTGTTACCTTGTTGTTTAGACTAGTATTAAAATACTGCAATATTTTAATATATAAGTATGGAAGGGAAGAGTTGCATTTGTGATCTTTGTTGAAAAGCTGAATGTAGTTGGATGTTACAATATATGATAACAAATGTTGGAGAAATGAAGGGAATCTTTAGTGTTACATAAAACTCCAGTTTGCTCTATTTTTATGGATTTGTTACCTAAATGAACAATAAATACAGGAATAAATTGATGGGTAAAATGCCTGAACAAGGGTTCAATGACCTTTTTAGAACTGAGTTTGGGACATCAGCTGCTACAATGATTCTTTTGTTTTGCTGTTAACTTGCCTTGGTTCTGTTTATGAAGAGGTACTGTCTGTGAAAACTCAATGGATTATCAGTTTTTTGGAAACTACAATTAAAAGTAGTTTAAGATTTGTCTTTTAGGTAGCCAGTGAGGTAAAAGGATCAAGACTTTTGGGCTAGAGTAACTCAGGTTTAATTTTACTGTAGTGCTTTCATGTTGAATTTGCTGGTTAAGAATGGGATGCGTACCAACAAAAGATTGACTGTAGTTACGCGTGGAAACAAAGTGCAAGCTAAGGCTTGAAGAATGTCCAAAATACAAGAGAAATAAATCAGTACTAAAAGAGTATGGATAATAAACTGTATAGTAATCAGGGAATTAAACTGAGGGCTTAAGGGAGTAAGCTTAGAAGGTTGAAATTTTGTGACCTTTATGATGGGGCATTGCTGGTCTAATGGATACTCAGAATGTTTGATGAGTAACTTAGTCTTACTCCCAAGCGGTTTGTTTAAAGACCAGCTGAATAACCTTGCACGTGATACAGAAATATACATCTTTTTGGATTGAAGACCAACTACTTCAAAACTGGAAAATAAGTAATTTGTATTCAAGTTTCTTTTATTTTGTTTTTGGTTTTTTGTTTTTCTTTTTGTCCTGGATTAATGACTTCCATTTCAGAAGGATTACTGGTTAAGAAAACTCTTGAGATACATGGATATTACATACTATACCACCTTTGTAGACTAATGTTTCTTTTTTGCGAGATAGACATGCCTCAAGAAATGTCTGCTTCACCTTCTTCAGTAGCATCAGTGTATCAGTTAAAGGACTGAGATGGAGGAACTGTTTCCAGTGGAGCTTAACGTATTGAACCACATCTCCTTCTGGCTGATCTGAGCATGGTGACATCCTGTCAGCTCTGTTGTTACCTGCAGTGGACCATGGGGTTGGTGCACGTAACCTGCTATCATAGAGGGACTGATCATAAAGCTTTAACCAGAAACTACAAATTCCCAGTTGACTTCACGTTAAAAAGAGGATTTTACATCTTAATTTTACTCCTTGGATTTCGGTAGAATGCCAGACTAGTTACTCTGATTTATTCCATTCTGTATAGGTTCCTGTTCCACACCCACCCCAGTGGTATCAGAATGTCTTCCAGACTTCTTACCGATAAAAAATATTAGAAAACAAGACTAGCATCTGTCAAATGGGGTTCCCTCTCCGTTTCTCTCTACACACCTTTCCTTTGGGGGGAGAAGAAGAGGAGAATAGCATGTGAGTTGTTTGAATTTTAATAAAAAACCCCTCAATTGTGTGTTTTATACATAAATTAAGGTGTGGGTTTTTTTTTTTTTCCCTTCTTGAGTGATGACATACAGAACAGAAAAAGGGTTTTCTGTGGTTTTGGTTTTTTTTTGCTTTTGTGAGGCTTAGCTTGTATCTTCTGTCTTATGTGGGAGGGGTTTTGGCACCTGTTTACAGGAAACTCTTTTGCCTTTCAAGGCAAAGATTTCATGTTGTCAGTGATCTTGCTTCTTTTTTTAAGAAGTATAGCTTTTCAAGACAGGACCATCAAGGCTGAAGTACTGTTTGGGTATTTTCTTTTTTTTTTTTTTTTTTTCTTCTTGTTAGAACTTGTCCTGGATGGGTGAGTTGTTTAGCAATAAGGACTGAGATCTTTTAAACTCTATTGGGTCCTCTGCCAGCTATTTAAGAACAAAGAAATACCTGTGAAGCTCCCAGTGACCTTTTTCAGTGTAGGGTAGTTCTGTTGCATTCTGTGCCCATTCTGTGCCCATTTCTTAAATCTCAGTCTAAATTGCATTTTGCTGTTATCTAGGGAGGAGGTGATAAAGGCACATACTTCTAAAGCTAAGCCCATGGGAGCTGAAGATAAGCTAAGCCCATGGGGATACCTTATGATGTACTGGGAGCTGAAGATAAGCAACTGATAGCCTAGCTACATGGGGAGTGATAAAAGCCTAGCTGTTGGGGAAGTGCTAGACCCTTCCTGGTGGTACGTTCTAGACAGATGGGCAACCGCACTGCACAACAACCCTGCATCAGATAATCTGTCTTTCTATAATTTTGCTTTAGTCGTCATCCTCCTCTGTATGTTGGACTCCGGCTATCGCAGCTTGCTGAAGGGAGCGGGGTGGGGTATAAATCCAAATTCTGGAGTAGGGGAAGGTGATAGAACTATATACACTTCTTCAGAGGAGGAGACCTAAAAGCATGTGGGTATTGACAAAATTTGTCCCACTTCAGCATATTTAGCTATCAATGCCGTACATTAACTACGTTTTATTTCTACTGCATTAATATTGTAGTAGCTTATTTTATGCCAAGGTCCATATCAGCTTACAGCAGCAGAAACTTCTGCAGTAAATTTAGATTTTACTAGCAATCATATTTTAAGTCATGTACATACATGACAGCAAACCAAATAATCAAAGAGGCTTCTCATCTTGACACTAACATTCAAGGTGAAAGTGTTGAATTCCTCCTTCCTAAATGAGATGATGGTAATTTTCTGAATAGAACTTAGTAAAATTCTGGTGTCCATGTTCTCTTACAAAAAAACCACAAAACACAGTATAGCTGCTATATAGACACAAAAAGATCTGAAAGAAAAACTTGGAATTTTGTTTAGATAGGAGAGAAGAAATGTAAAGGATTTTTTTTCCCCCCAAATCAGATTCTGTTTCCTTTAAGAGGAAGCAAGTGATCTACTGGGAAATATTAATGAGACCAGTTCTTTGGCTAAAGGCTTTTGGGTTTTCATATTTAAGAATACGTTTTTCAGACTTTAGTTTTTGTTTTAATACTGTTAAATGCAAGTGCCTGTGTTCAAGTATTCCATCTTTTTTTTTGTATTTCTTTTTCAGGAAAAGTGCAAAATGTTTCAAATTCCTGTTCAAAATCTTGATAATATCAGGAAGGCTCGAAAAAAGGTGAAGGGCATTCTTGTGGATCTTGGGCTTGACAGCTGCAGGGAATTGTTGAAGGTAAAGCATTTGAAATAATGTAAACCAATCTGAAACGTGAACCCTTGAAAAATATTTCATCTTTTAGTGTATATATGATACTCGTCTGCCATAGATCTTTATGGTGGGGTCTTTACTTGAAGGATTACTCATGACTGACTACTCGTATGCTGGGGTGGAATTTAGTGTTTTAGTATGTAACATTGAAAGAAACTATTTCTCAACAAGATGTGTTATAGGTGGTGCTGTATATTCTCTGCTAGTAATATTTCAACAAAAGGAAACAGTACAGCTTTAGGAAAAACACCACAAACTAATGAAATGTTATTTGTATACTACACAGCAACTTTTTGCTATTCGTTTAAAATCACAGGCAGATGAAGACTTGAGTCTACTCAGAGGCAGCTGATCACATATCAAGGGCAAACCTCTGAATGATATACAAATTGTCAGTGTTTCTGAAAACGGACAAGCAATTAGACCCAGTAATCTTGTTTGCAAGCCTTTAAATTTCGTGTCCAGGGAAAAATACCAAACTTGTCTTACTGAGTTGTAGTTCAGTTCTGCATCTTAGAAAGTATATGCAAGTGTACTGGGGTGATAAAGAACCTAGTACCATTGTTACCACTTTTAGGAGAAAGTATTGTGCAACAAGCAGGAGGAATTCACACCATCAGATTGGCAAGCCGAATACCAGAAAAAGTGCAAATACAGTGTCCTGGTTTCAGTTGGGATAGAGTTAATTTTCTTCCTAGTAGCTGGTATAGTGCTGTGTTTTGGATTTAGGATGAGAATAATGTTGATAACACACTGATGTTTTAGTTGCTGCTGAGCAGTGCTTACACTAGTCAAGGCCTTTTCTGCTTCTCACACCGCCCCACCAGCGACTAGGCTGGGGGTGCACAAGACGTTGGGAGGGGACACAGCTGGGGCAGCTGACCGCAACTGTCCAAAAGGATATTCCATACCACATGACGTGATGCTCAGTATATAAACTAGGGGAAAAGCTGGCTGGAGGACCCGGCTGGGCATCGGCCAGCAAGTGGTGAGCAACTGCCTTGTGCAACACTTTTGTATATTCTTTTATCATTAGTATTGTCTCCACTTTCTTTTCTGTCCTATTAAATTGTCTTTATCTCAACCCACAAGTTTTACCTTTTTTTTCCGATTCTCTCCCCCATCCTGCTGAGGCGGAGTGAGCGAACGACTGTGTGGCATTTAGCTGCCTGCCAGGTTAAACCACAACAGCCCTTTTTGGCGCCCAACGTGGGGCACGAAGGGTTGAGATAATGACAGATCTGACCAGAGTGTGTTAAAACAAATTTTTTATAAACATCATTATTACGTTAAAATTCCTGGTCGCAATGTTGATGTATTTGCTCTCAGAGTTGTTGTGCTTATGCAACACCTTACTTGCTGAATATACGTTCCCTGTTGTGCTGTTTATCACCTCTGGGAGCTGGATTAAGGTTATAATTTTCTGTACTGTGTAACACTGGCTTATGATACGATGAAATTACTGGTTGTGAGACTAATCTGGTATTTGTACTCAGCATTGCTGTTATCTCCGTACTTTGGGAACCATCTCTTGGAAACTATTAATAATTACACTCTTTACCTTTTCTCCTCGGAGAGCCAATTCATGGGGGAGACAAGGGGGGACACTTTCCCTCAATCCTTCACCTTCCCCTTCTCTTCCAGGCTAGTTAAAATAGCTCTTGAGGATTTTGAATATCCTTGGGATATTCAGCATGTTCCTATTGCTATGTCTCCTGAATGTGTTTCAGGCCTTGTTTAAGGTTAAACAACTATCTAAGAATACCATCCAGAGATCTGCCCTGAGGCTGGACAGTTATGAGTGGCAGGATGTGTGGGATAGTATGGGCAAGTACCTAGGACAGTGGTCACCTCCAATGTTTTGGAACTTCACCCCTGAACAAGTGCAGAATCCTGAAAAACTAGTAA
>NW_009192264.1:0-225 GCF_000690835.1 Fulmarus glacialis | reverse complement strand
GGAAGAGAAGGTCGCTGGATATGACGACAAAGCGACAGGCACTGTGGCTACTCCAACCCCTGCAACAGGCGCTGCAGCTGAACCAGAGAAGAAACCTGTGCTGGTGTCAGTCATCCCTACATACAAGAAATGTTGGAAGCGAAAGTCAGCTCATTTAGTAAGGGAAGAAAGTCTTCCCCTACTAAGGGAAGAAGTAGACAAGGCAGACTGCTCCAAAGCAGGGCC
>NW_009192263.1:537-1059 GCF_000690835.1 Fulmarus glacialis | reverse complement strand
GTGTGTGCGTGGCGTGTGTTTGGTGTGTGTGTGGCGTGTACGTGGTGTGTGCTTGGCGTGTGCGTGGCGTGTGCTTGGCATGTGCGTGGCATGTGCTTGGTGTGTGCTTGGCATGTGCGTGGCGTGGGCTTGGTATGTGCATGGCGTGTGCTGGTGTGTGCGTGGTGTGTGCATGGCATGGGCTTGGCATGTGCATGTGTGGGCTTGGCATGTGCATGGCGTGTGCATGGCATGGGCTTGGCATGTGCGTGGCGTGGGCTTGGCGTGTGCGTGGCATGTGTTTGGTGTGTGCTGGGCATGTGTGTGGCATGTGCATGGCGTGTGCTTGGTGTGTGCATGGCGTGTGCTTATATGTGCGTGGCATGTGCGTGGTGTGGGCTTGGTGTGTGCATGGCGTGTGCTTGTGTGTGCGTGGTGTGTGCATGGCGTGGGCTTGGCACGTGCGTGGTGTATGCTTGGTGTGTGCGTGGCATGTGCTTGGTGTGTGCGTGGCGTGGGCGTGGCATGTTCTTGGTGTGTGCA
>NW_009192263.1:0-424 GCF_000690835.1 Fulmarus glacialis | reverse complement strand
GGCGTGGGCGTGGCGTGTGCGTGGTGTGTGCTTGGTGTGTGCGTGGCATGTGCTTGGTGTGTGCGTGGCGTGTGCGTGGTATGGTCTTGGTGTGTGCATGGTATGTGTGTGGCATGTGCTTGGCATGGACTTGGCGTGTTCTTGGCGTGTGGGTGGTGTGTGTGTGCTTGGCATGTGCATGGTGTGGGCCTGGCGTGTGCATGGCATGCGTGTGGTGCGTGCGTGGCGTGTGCGTGGCATATGGGTGGTATGGGCGTGGCATATGCTTGGAGTGTGGATGGCATGTGATTGGCGTGTGCGTGGCGTGGGCTTGGTGTGTGCTTGGTCTGCCCTCGGCATGTGCTTGATGTGGGCCTGGCATGTGCTTGGCGTGTGCTTGGCATGGACTGGGAGTGGGTTTGGTATGTGCTTGGCATGTGTGTGG
>NW_009192262.1:0-5435 GCF_000690835.1 Fulmarus glacialis | reverse complement strand
TGGCGTGTGGCCGGTGGCAGGTCTGTCTGGGAGCCAGCTGACATTGGCTCTATTGGACATAGGGGAAGCTTCTAGCTGGCATTGGCTCTATTGGACATAGGGGAAGCTTCTAGCAGCTTCTCACAGAAGCCACTCCTGTAGCCCCCCTGCTACCAAAACCTTGCCACGCAAACCCAACACAGCCCGTATTGTGAAGGAGTTCAGAAAGGAGCACAAAAGCAGGAGAGGCCTCGAGCTGCCCCAGTTTGGCTTGGTCCTTCCTGGTCCTGGATGAGCACTGCCATGGTGGCTTCTACTGCGCATGCAGAGCAGCTCATGCTACAGAGGGTACAAGATAAGACAGGGGAGTTCAAAAAGGCACTGCCCACAAAATAAAGCAGGAGCTGACACTCCTAAAACTACCTGCTGCACCCGAGAACTGCTTTGGTTTGGGTATCATTATGTAACGCAGTGTTAAAGATAGATACACATACCTGACTGCAAGAATGTGAATCCTTTGTTAACGCAGAGAAAACCCTTAATCTCATAAATCAGAAGTCAGTTGCCTTCATTTTTGATCCTGAATGTCACAATAAGTAATCTTCCTTTCCACAATAATGATGAGTATATAAACATTGCAGGAGATGCAAAGAGCTCCTCCTGCAACAGCAGAGCTTTCTAATAACGCAAGTTCTCCAAGGCAGAAATTCCAGTTTATAGCAGTCACATATCTAGTGCAAATGCTCCCTGCTGATGGATGAGCCTTGAGGACCTCAGAAAACACTTCATAACAAAGGCATATTAAGTAGCAGCAATCACATCTGCCCATCTGGCGCGACTGGGGGAGAAGATAACATCTTCTAGAGTGGAAGGTCTCACTGGGCATTGCTACTGGCACTTCTCTGTTGCTGAGCAAAACCAGCTCTTCTCTAGGAGTATTTTCAGTTTTGTCCCCAGTGAAATTTAGCTGTCTATACAGCCTGGTTTTCAGCTATCTCATCCAAAAGCTCCCTTCAGGAAATGCATGTTCTTCCTTCTGAGATCCACATGGATTTTCTCGTCCTGTCTCATACTCACAGCAAGCCAGAAAAGGCTGGGAGATGGGATGTAGAAGAAGGGCAGATAGATAGACAGGGTAAGAAAGCTTAAATAAGACATAATCAGATCATAATACCTCTTTCTAACATTATAATAAAATAATTCCAACTAGACAGGAATTTTCCAATCAGATCTATTAACTGAAATCCTCCCACCAAAAGGAAACCCTTTCTGAAGGAAATCACCATAAGGGCAATATAATAACATTTTATATCCAGGAAATTAGGACAAAAATTTGCTCAATACAATTGACAGTTTGGTTATATCTTCATCACAGAGTTACTGCCAGTGATTAGCATCAAGGGCAGTGCTCCTGGGCCAGCCTGGCTTCGATGTCACCCCAGAAACTCTACTGACCTTATTGTGCTGTCGTAGTGCTGCCCTCACCTGTGTGGGTCCCCCATAACCCATCGCCTTGTTAGAAGGTGAGCTGTTCTATCGTAGCTGCCTAGTAAGTAATTTAAAAACCACCCTTCTAGGCACACTGGGGAGAACATGCTTCCCAGTGCCTTCTAGGCATGCAGGGAGATATGGGACGACTACCAGCAGCTGAATGATTTCAGCTTCATCATCTTTGCAAGCAGGATGTTCCTTTGCAAAAGCAACCCCTGAACTCAAGTCCATACCTGCCAGTTAGCCCAGATTTGAAGCATCATCAAACACAGGCATTCTGGTATGAATGGGAGGAGAGTTAGGGATGCATCCAACCAAGAGGCCAACTTAGCCACAGTCATGATACACTCTTAAGCATCCATGGAGAAGAGTTAATTATCCTTATTTTCTCTAAATTTGTTAATGTAACCAAAAGAACTTGCTAAGGAACACGAATTCCCACCCTACTCTGAGTGATTGCAGATACAGACCAGGCTTACACTTCTGTTATTGGCAATTCAAATAATTAAAAGTGAGCCTTGTCCCGACGCAGCTCTGGCCACTGCCACTTCCTGGGACAACTGTGAGGTACCCCAGGCTTGAAAGGTCACAACAGCTTTCCTTATCGCATGCTGAGCACAGCAGGTCACCTCCGCTGAAGTACCAGTAGGTCCTTGGCACATTTTCCTGCTGATTGAGTCATTTAATCCTTTGCTTCTCTGCAGAGTCTTGCAGTTCCCTGAGATCCACCACTGCAGGGTAAGAAGAACCTGCACCGTTACAGTTAGTTTATACTATATATTACTTTAGGTTTTGCCCAGTACTCATGTACTAACATCCAACACAACTGCAGAGGTTTCCACCATGTGAAACAAAGTTGATTGTTGGGGCAGTGGTAAGCTGTGAAACTTAAATGTTCTTCCACAGGTACTCATTCCAGAAGGAGATTGATTTGAATTTGTTCATCATGCCAGAGCCGTGGCAAAGCCTGCAGAGCCTAGCTGCGGTGTTCAGCCCACCCCAGCATGTCCCTGCTCTTGCTTAGCAGACCTGGATCTCCTAGGGCCAGGCTGGGGGGTACCTCCGCTCCAGGTCCCCTGGACTTGTCACCTCCCCGTGGGTGCCTGGGGGTGCCTGCATCGAGCAGTGTCCCACATAACCTGAGCGGGGGTCAGAGTCCTAATGCCATTAACTGGGAGATGCTTCTTGCTGGGTTGGGTGCAACTTCCTCATGCAGGGACAAGACCTGCTGGGTTTGGAGAGGAGAAGCAATGCCCGTGTAGGGTCAATGGCTGCCAGCGCCCCTCCTGTGCCAGCCAACAGGGCCTGGATCCCCCAAACCAGGCGCCCACCTGTTTTATCTTGGGCTTGTAACTGACAGCTGCACACACATCATTTAAGAGGAAACTCTTTGGTGGAATTGCCTGGGTTAACTTGTAATTAGCTCTAAGCTCGTTCGGTTTTAGTTCATCACGTCTCTTCGTGTTTTATGTTCACGGATGGTTGTGATTGACAGTTTTAGAAATAAATAGAACAGAAACAAGCACTGAAATCCAAAAAGAAAATAATTCAAGACAGATCAGCTTAAATTCACTTTTTTTCTTGTGATTTTTTTCGTTTTTGACAACTATCACAATTTTGTGTCTTATGGTACTTGATATTGGGAGGGGCTGGTTCAGGGCCTCAGTCCCTGGAGTACTTTGATTAAAGAAAACATTTGCTTTCTTTTACAACAGAAGTAAGTACCAGATTTCAAAACTGCAGAGCAGAAGTGTGAAAATGTGGTCTGCTACCATTCCCAATGGGCTTTTTTCCCAAAAGCTTGTGTTTTCTAAATCAATCATGTGGTTTTGTGCAGATCCTAATGGAAGATCTTGTAATGGTGTGGATTGGCAATACCACTTCTAGAAGCAGTTCCCTAATTCAAAAGAAATAGAAACTTTTTACCTCTAATTCTCAGTTCACTTTATAAAAAAGGGAGAAAACACACAAAATAGATGGGCAACTATTCAGGTTCCTTTAACATGTAATTTCCCATCAACAACATCTATTATGAATTCTTCATCCCATTATCTCAGAAGGGGAGGCCAGTGTGGGAGTTCTTGCTGCTGCAAAATTGTACTTCATCGTACAGTTCATTGTGCTTCACATTTCCTTTCATTTGTTGCTCAGTTCATCTAAGTGCTGACTGAAATGCAAAATTGAATCCCTAAATAGTTCTAGCATGGGCCGTGTTTTATTCCACGGGCTTTAATGGAAGGCAGGTGAGCACCGCAGCTTACAGACCTCAGCCCAGTGTGATTATGGTGCAGAAATATCCAGCATCGCACAGAGGGTGCTGAAAGGGAATGTTCCTCTCACAGACTGGGAAAAATTTGTTGCTATTTACACTTGGGAAACGGCCATTCCAGCTAAGATCCGTAATGTTAGGGTTGGAAAGAGCTCTAGGAAACTATGCAGAGCTGACTTTGTTTTGGAGGCAGCGGGCACGTTTGTGGTCTGCACTGCAGCAGGAGGACACGTCAGGCAGGGAGCAGGTCTGAGCTGCCTCAAGGCACGAGAGAAAAATAACAAACTTCATCAATAGGCAGGTGTTCGACTTCCAAATGCTGGCTGCTGTGTCAGAGCTTAAATCTGGCAAAGGTTTCAGACAGAATGATTTGGGGTTTTTTCTAGATAAAAAATACAAACTTGAAGGAACTGGTTTGTGAATTTGGGTCCAATTTGTTGACTTGTCTAGGAGGAGAAAAGAAATGAACACTAACCCCATCCCTCTATTGCTACTTTTCTCCACATCCCAAATAAACAGCAGCAATGTGGAATGCTGAAATGTCTTGCCTTGACATTTTAGAAATGAAATTCTTCTTTTCCTTTATGTTTGTTTTTAAAGTGCTGTTTCTTTGTAAATTGAGTACAGTCTGACCTAAGAGATAAACTAGAAAAACCAAACCATGCGTTAGAATCAATTGCTTTTACTTAATTCAAAATTATTTTTGTTTTCTCCCCTCCCACTTATTTTTTAAAGTTTTTCTGGAAAAATGGACTCTTTTCAGGTCAACCTGCAGAGCAACTTCTGCTGGCCCCTCTTCCTCCTGCTGTTTCCTATCGAGCCAGCTAAGCAAAAATGAAAAATATAACCCTCTACAGCACAGAAACTTCCTTTGTGCATGCAAAGATCCTCCATCCAGGTGGAGCAGGGAGCACAAGAAAAGGAGATATGTTGTTTTCTTCCTAAAGCCCTCTCTGGCAGCTTGCAATGTTGGTGCACAGATCTGGTGCCTGTCATACCAGTATCTCTGCAAGCTGGGAGCCCTGGGCTCCTCCAGCTGGAGCTCCCCGCAGAAGGGCTGTAGCAACACCTGCCCCTGCCCCAGGAGCATTTCTCATGCCTGCTTTCCTTGTGGGGTCCCATGCAAGGATGAGGTAGAACCTGTAGCTGGGAAACATCAGTGGAGTTGATCTTATTGCAATTACATGAATACCAAAGAAAGCCAGCTGGGGTGGAGTGAGCTGCTCGACTGGTGGAAAGAGAAGTTGGTTGATGGGCCAGAGGCAGGTTGATGGGAGGTTTGGGGACATTTTGCTTCTAGCTCAGATGCACATCCCTGCCCATGGTACAGATGCTTGGGATTCCAGTGGCACAGATGCTTGGGATCTCAGTTGTCTACCCTGCAAAAACCCAAGCTCAGGTGAGCCAGGCTGAGCCAAGCATTGGGGGAGCTCAGAGAGCTCAGCCTGAGCTCTGGGAAGCAGGCTGCCATCTGCAGAGATGCCCCAGTCCGTTCTGGGAGCCTGTGCGCTGAGCTGGGCGACAGGCTTTTAACCACTGCTGGTCATTAAAGATACCAGACTTGCACATCAGAGCGAGCTCTCCTGCAGCCAGCGGTACCCAGGTGACCCAGCAAGCTGACGCCCCGTGCTCCCGGCCAGCACCCCAAGAGCAGGGCGCAGGCTGTGATGCCCCAGCCAGCTGCCAGCTCCTGCCG
>NW_009192261.1:127024-130142 GCF_000690835.1 Fulmarus glacialis | reverse complement strand
CCCGGCACCAGCACAAGCTGCTGGCACGGCCCTGGGGCCCGGGGGGTTTGGGACTTGTGGGAATCACTCTGGGTGCGTGCCAGCGAGTTACGCCTAGGCCAGAAGGCGAATCCCTGGGCTGGCCTCGGAGGCGGCAGGCAGAGTTTCTCAGAAGCCATCAGCATTTCACTGGGTGAAAATCCATCTCGTCCTGGGTGCATGACGGTGTACCCAAGGAGCAATCAGCCTGGCTGGGTTCACCCTGATGTTGGTGAAACCTGTGCAACCTCCTTTCCCGTGTAGGACCGGTCCGCAGGGCTAGGAAATAGAGGCTGTACCTGCCCTTCATCCAGAGAAAACAGCTGATGGCCCACAAGGCTTGATGCGCTGAAGTTTTAGCTGCACTAAAGCCGACTATCTCATTTTAAAGGAACGGTTTCAAATACGTGTGTAACTTTAGAAGGGCAGAGGGTTGTTATGCTGCAGTCAGCCCCACACACTTGCTTTATAAATCATTAATAATTGGATGACATACCCTGCAATGCTTTGGGTTTTATCTGTTGCGCTTTACTCTCACCACTCCTTATGGCCAGGATGCCTGTGTGAGCCCAGGAGAGCTCCTCCAAAGGCTAACAAAACCCTTCTCCGATCTTCTGCAGACGGTCAGGGCACGTTCCCAGGCGCTGCCCAAATACCCCGCAGCCACCAGGCTGCCTGCAGGTCTTGCTTCTCTCTATACTATGCTGCCAGGTAAATAGGCCAGGCAGTAAACCAAAGTAAATGGTTATTTTGTAAGCCTTCAGGTCAAGATTTTCTAGAAAATAGGTATAGAAAAAAAGAGGTATAGAAAATAAAGCACAGAACCCAAAACTTTGAATATCAACAGTAATTTCTTTTCCCCTCTTACCTGAGTACAGGTTCTCCAGCTTGGAGCCCCAGGGATCTGTAGTCAAAGGCTCACACCCTCTCTTTCCTATTTCCAGAGGGTATTTCTGAACTCCAGCAACGATCACATTAATTTGGCGTTCAGACCTTCTTCATCTTTTGACCTTCCCTTTTCCCTCCCCTCTGCCTCCGAGCAGGTAGCTTGGGCACCCAGGAGTTTTGCACACAACCGGTCAGCGTGACAAACGCAAATGCCTCCCTTGGCTCACGTGTGGTTAGTTGGGAATCACCAAGTTTCTAGTCAGCTTTTTTGCCTTTTCCGAGTAGTTTGCTCTTCCTTCACAAAGCTTTCCATGGATTTATATGCTCCATATATAGAACATTAATTGCAAACTCATGAACCTTGGTACATTTGCAAATTCTCATGGAGAAATTAAAAAAAAGGAGTGTGTTGTCGAGCTGTCTCTGGGGCAGCGTGCCCTTACCACCTTCTCTCACTCTGGGAACTTCATGCCATGTGCACTCTCCATCACGGCCCGTGCAAATGAGGCAGGGCTTTGGCAATTAATAATGACACTGAAATACAGCCATTGAAAGGAGCAGCGCTGAAACCACACATACAAGCTAAAAATGCTTTTCCAGTGATGAGTTCAAGATGGATAAAACCCTTTACATGTTGCAGGGCTCCATACAAGGAAGAATTTGAAGCGTCGACCCTTAACATTTCCTATCTTTCAAGTGCTGTGTTTTACTATCTAATGGCTTACTGCTGACAACTCTTGATTATCTGATGTAGCAGAAGGATTGGGATGACCAAGACAAAGTAAAAACAAAGATAATACAAAGCATATGGCAATTAAGTGGTAAGAAAATAAAATAAGAGCACAGTGGAAGACTGAGCAGCACTGACCTGGGCAGGGGTGGCCACGGAGGACTGCGTGATGGGAAAGGGCTGCAGTTCATCCAAGCCCTTTTGCAACTCACTTTGGACTCCCTGTGCTCCCAGTCTGATTAATGCCCAGCCTGGGTAATCTGCCTGTGAGTGGGTGAGGGCTGTTTTATTTTCCTACATGGCCGTAGCACTCCAATAAAGCATTTTGCACTGCGTGTGTTAGCGGCGATGGCTCAAAATGAGGTCAGCACAGAGAAATGGTGAGCTTTTCACGCCATTAACCACCCCTGCTTTCCACGCCGCAGACCCACGCAAACCACACTTGGGCTGGAACCAGCCAGCCTGGCCGTTGGTGATGCCCTCCCGGCCCCAGCCCTGGATGGGCAGCGCAGGCTGGCTTTCCACAGCAAACTGGCTGCAAATGGAGTTCAATACAGGTGTATGCGGGGAAGTGATTTGGGAATCATTCCCAGATGTTGTAAAATGTCTCCAGCTCCCAGCCAAGCTGCTGGGGGCTTTCAAAACAGATTACGACTAGCTGGAAAATGTTTATAGAGGGGAGCAAAAGCCCAGAACATTCATTCACGTCTGATTGCTCAGTGTGAGCCTGGATCCCTTCCTAGGGCTGGGGGTATTTGGGCAGGTTGGCTGCAGGGAAGACGTGCAAAGCCTTATCGGGCTTCATTCAGGAGTGCTTGTGACTTTCTCAGATCTACTTTCCGACCGGCTTTTTTCCAAAGTAACCATCCTCGCTCTCTCCCTCTGGCGCTGTGACCCTGGAACAAGCGTATCACAGTTTTGGCATGTTTGGGACGTGCTACCACAGTACAGCAATATTATGTGGCAAGCACAACATATGTTTTGGAAGAGAGTTTGGTTTATTTTAGCTGCTCCAAATTTACTTGACCTGTTTAATCCAGCTTTCACACTACATCATCTCAATCATTAGGATTGCTTTTAGGTCATGCCCCACACAACATGTGCAGCCAGTTGGCCTTTCATCTGTATGCTTAATTGTCCAAAATGACTTCCATGTGATTAATATAAAACGCCAACATCCGTGATAGGCCAGGCCGCTCCATCCTCCACGTTATGTTTGGCAGGTGCAGGGTCTGGCCCACTGAGAAAGGAATAGTGTGAACACGGCATGTTGGGGAGCCTAGACAGCTTCCTAGCTGGGTGTTATCCGATTGCTCCCTATCTAGGCTGGGTGTAAGTTAATATTGACTCAGGCACCTACGGACAATCGGGGGGGGCAAAGCTCGTGGCATGGGCAGCCCCATCCTTCTCTGGATGCTGAGCCGTGGCTTTGCGTGGCTCTTTGCTGCTCTGTGTATGGAAAGAGCAGCTCAGGCTAGTTCT
>NW_009192261.1:107658-126927 GCF_000690835.1 Fulmarus glacialis | reverse complement strand
GGCTGCCGCAAGTGCCGCTGTGGTGCAGAGGCTGAGGGGCTGCAGTGAAGGTGTGAGTGCCAGGTAGGTCCCACAGCTGCTGCAGGTGCTCTCCGGCACACGCTACGCTGTGGGACGGGATGGCTGACGGTGCCCTGCTCACGGATGGCACCAGGAGAAATGCCACAGGTGTCATCAAGGGATGAACAGCCGCAATGGCTACACCCTCGCCCTCATGCTGCTGCCTGTCGTACCTGTGCTGCGGCTGTACCTGAGTTTTCTGTCTTGCAGGGACTTTAGTGTAGTACCCTCAGAGGGTTTGATGCCCCGTCCAGAATGAGATGCTTGCTGTCGGCATCATTTCTTTAAAAGAGGGCTGCTCTGTCCCCACTCCTACCCTCTGGTTTCTCCTGCCAACAGCAACAACCATCACCCCTGCCCGTCAGCCACTCCCTTGCCAGCCAACTGAATCATACTGGAGACGGGAGGCTTTTTTGGGTGCTAAAACTTTACAAGGCAAAGACTTACAGAATACACCCATATGCCCTGCCTGGAAACTGGCTCCCACCTCTGCGGAAAAAGCCAGGCAGTCTCAATTAGGCATTCATGGAAAGTGGGGACGACCTGGGGCCGGAGCCAGAGGCTGCAAAAGTTTCCACATTTGCCAGCACTGATCTTGCAGACCCGTCTGCTAACTCCGTCTCGGGCTCCTTCTCACTAAGCAACCAAATGTGCTAAAAGGAGAAATCAAGAAGATCATTTTCACACCTGGCTTACTGCGTTTGGGATTTTTTTTTTTACTGCACTGCAAAACCATTGCACCGTGTCACTTTTCTCCCCTAACGTTCAGGGGAGCGAAGTGCTCCCCTAAGCAATGTGCTCTCTGCCCTGAAGAGCTATTCAGTGGCTCCACCTGGCCAAACAAATGAAGAGGGCTTCAAACAGGCCTTTCATGGGGTAGAAAATTCAGATTCATCCCTGATGGGAAGGCCTCCTAGAGTTATTGAGCTATCTGAGGAGTGACAGAAGGAGCTCTGGGAAGAAGAAAAGGTTGGGATTATTTGGCTGTAACCCAGCTGCAGGTGGCCACGCTTGGGGACTAACAGGGCAACCAAGAACTCAGCTCCCACCCCTTGCAAAGTAGTGCTATCTGCCTCAGACATGGCATGTTTGGTTCTCTGTTGAGCCAGTGACCGGGACTGGGCGAGAAAGACCAAAAACCACAATCATGACGATTAACGGAGATCTCGCTTTGCTTCCCCCAAGGGCAGTGAAATCGCCGTGGTCACACACCTGCTTCCTTGTGATCGAGAGGT
Source organism: Fulmarus glacialis (assembly GCF_000690835.1). Classification (NCBI taxonomy): domain Eukaryota; kingdom Metazoa; phylum Chordata; class Aves; order Procellariiformes; family Procellariidae; genus Fulmarus; species Fulmarus glacialis. Next base: position 125,632 of record NW_009192261.1, on the reverse strand, counting down.
GGCCAGGGTTTGGCGCCGCTTGATGCCTGCCTAGTTGGCCTAGCTGTTTCTCCATGTCCTTCTAACAAACTTAAGGCCCTTTCAGTGCTTCCTAAATAAATGCTTCTCATTTAAAAAAAAAATTAAAATAAATTACTCAGCACTGTAGAACAAATAATTTTCTTAAAAGTACCACTGGCAGCGGAGAGCACCAGCACATTTGCCTGCGCCGCCGGCGGCGTGGGGCAGGGGCTGGTTGGGATGTGTGCGAGAATCCTATATTACGCACGTGGGGAGGGGACAGCATGTTATTGAAATACAAAATACTGCTTTTTTAAAAACAGGAGTGGTGCAAAGCACATAATATAACTTCAGGCTTGAAATAAAGAGTCCACAAAAGACCAACAACTGTGAAATACAGGCAACAGGGGGGAGTTGAGAGAGGCAAGAGAAACCAAGGAGGTAGGAGGCATCTAGGGACTTGAAATTTACAGTTCCACTTATTTCCAGTTGTACACAATCACTTACAAACTAAATCTATAGGTGAAGGAACCTCTGCTGAAGTTGATCAACTTTGTAATCTAAACATACGTGTCTCATTCCAGTCACTGAAAAGATTTTAACCAGCTGGGGTTTTTTTAGAAGATTAGTTATTGGAATTTTTCTTTTTTTTGACCTGAGGAACAGGGCACAGCTTTGGAGTGAATTAAGAGCAGATTTCCTTTTCTTTTTTTTTTTTTTTTTTTCCTTAGGTATCCCTGAAAGGGATTGGTGACATGCTAGAGACCAGGCAGTACCTGGGTTAAAAGAAAAGCAGTTTTTAACTCTTAAGAAAACATGAATACCTGCCAGTAGTGAAAATGAGGTTTATATGCCCAATACTGTAAAGTTAAACACTACCAGCTGTATTGTCTACCTTTACAAAAAGAACTCAGGTGACAAATTTCCCCTACTTTTCATATTTAGAAAGCTGTTTGAAATCTGGCAGGTTTGCTGGTAAGGTGTTGAAGAGAAGATCAGGTTTATGAAGTGTATTAAATTTTCATTTAAAAAAAAAAAAATCTAAGCTATATTTCACATATACGGCCCTTGAGGGAGCAAATCACACATACCTTAGACCGAACTTCAGCTTTCCTGGGACTGTAAAGCCTTATTTGAGCTTCTATTTCTTCTTCCGTTGTGCTGAATTCTTGTGAGGAGGTGCACAGGGCTCAGCGTAGGAAGGAAGTCAGGGAAGAAAAAGTTCACTTTCTTCTCTTGGCTACATTAATTTCACAAAAGCCTCCAGATGTACCTCCTTTGGTCTGAATATTTCTGTCTGCCTCAGACTGACATTTTCTCCCCTTGTAGAGAGATGGACAGAGATATTTATGGCAGAAAAGATAAGCTGTAAAGTGTTTCTCAATCCAGCTCTGCACGTCTCGTCCTTTCCCCAGAGCTCCTCTGTGTTTTAACTCGTACAAGAGCACCTCAGGACTCTGAACAGCATGAGGGGCTGCTGGGTGTGAAGCTGTACCCCTGGAGTTAAAGACATCATTTAAGATCAGTAGATGGGGAAACATGGGCGCAGGCTAACCAACCTCCACATTAATTCCTTGGCTGTGGCTCGGTGCTGGGCAGAAGGGCATAGCGTAGCATGGCTGAAACCCATCATGGAAGCCCAGCACGGCTTGGCTGCCTCCCGTCGTGGCATGGCACGTGGCTCAGCCAGAGCCTACGACCTCATTCTTATGAGCTCCGTTTACTGGACCTTTAGGATGCTAGGAAGTGCTTAAACACCTCTTAGAAATTTTACTTGCCTCAGTAAATTCCTTTGTGACCCCAGAAAGCCATATGGTGAGACTAATCGAGGGCTAAACCCTGTCCTGCCACTCGGAGAGCAAGAGCGGGTGGCGTGGCCCAGCGACAGGAATGCAGTGCGTGGATGCGTTTAAAATAACTTTAAACACAGCTAATTAGGACCAGCTTTTCAAACAAAAGTATCTGCAGTGAATTAAAAAAAAAAAAAAAAAGATACCAAACTAGCTACAGTAGTGCAATATTCAGTTGTGGACTACAAATTACGGTGGTGGTTCAATTAGTTTCCTGCCCATTAGCCCAGCCGAGCATGAGCGTGAGTCACAAGGTTTTCTTCCAAAGCATGAATGCTGGGGGACTGACAGGTATTTCCCTGGGCACGTCTGTCCGAGCCAGCCCTGACAGCCATCAGGTGCCTGACGGGAGCCCTGCAAGTGTTTCCTTACATACAGGGCTAAAAGTATGTTTACATTCATATATTGCAGCTCCTCCTGTCACACAAAAATAGTCCTCTCAGAGCAGCCCAACGATCAGACCAGCACCTACTCTGGTATCTTCTATCTTACAGCAGCGTACTGAGGGAAAAGATATTAAAGACAGGCAATCAGCCTTCTGTTGGCGGCGTCTCTTGCTTCTGGCTGCTTCTGTGCTTTGAGACTTCCTGAGCCAGGGTTTCAGCTCTGTGGTTAATAACCCTTACAGGATTTTTTTTTTTTTTTTAAATGTGGTTTTGTAATTGGTTTTGATCTCATGTATTCTTTTGACAGCTAGAATATCCCATGACTATGAATTTCAGTCTGCTGTGTGAAATTTTTGTTTTAATTTTGTTACCTCAGATAATTTTATCCAAAATTTCCCTGCCTCTAGAAGGAAAGCATTGTAGAAGTGATGAATATTTCCTCCCTTCTTCGTGTCATTTATTATGTTATAGGCCACTATCACATCCGCCCTCAGTGATCTCTTTTCCAGGAGACGGAGGCCCAGTGCACACAGCCTCTTTTCACGGGGAAACTATTTCTTTCCTTTCATCATTCCTGATTTTTTTTACTTCTGTTTTATCCTTTTAGAGAGATAAGGATCATATAATGATGTTTTCTCTTTGGTTTCCTGTCCCTACTTCCAAATCCTCTATTTGCCTCTTTTTTAAAAAAAAACTATTATGATCTTTGGGTTGAACTATCCAAAATAGCACCATGCACTAATTCCTGACTGTTACTAGCTAATTTGAAATCTATTATTGAATATGCACCATTTAGGGTGTCTTTCCAATTGTGCATTATTTGTATTTATCAGTGTCAAATTGCAGCTGCCAGCTTATCAGCCCCCCTCTGAGTGTCGAGGACTCCGACAGCCACCACTCAGTTCGGTTTTGCTTTTACTACTCTGAATCAGTGAATTGGTGTTCATCTCCCTGCGGAAGACTAGCTTAATGAAGTTGGTTCAGTACCTTCAAATCCTGAAAGATGCTGCTGCGAGTGGGTACTGATTGTATTTATTTAATTCAGTCACTTTTATGTCAGTTTAATTAAAGCAATGCAAACACATGGGGTAGCCAAATGGCCAATGAAGTAACTACACCTTAGACCAAATAGCTGGGCAAGGTATTACTTAATATGTGCATTCAAAATTGTATTCAAAAATTGTCTGACGCATTCAGAAACTAGTAGGGTATGTTGGAAAGCAGTCTGAATTGGTTCATTACAATGCGCATTATTCAAGTTTCTGTCCAGCGAAGCTTACTTTTGCGTATTTCCTTGACGAAATTTCTGCCTAAGACTTAACCGTGTTGAGATTTCCATTACTGTGAACATTAAAATGAGAATTATTTGTCTCTCCTAGGCGTGAATTGAACTGTCCTTTGCCTCCCAGCTGCCCGTGAGGATTCCTGTTGGTGGCACTGATGTCTCCGCAGTTTTTTCTTGTAGCGCTGTTGGAGAGGGCTGTTTGCTTCTGCGCTGCAGCACCTGGGGAGGAGCTGGTGCCCCCCCGCCCCCGCCCCCGCAGCTGGCCAGCACAGCTGGAGCCCCCAGCAATCAGGGCCAGCAGCCAATATAAGAGAGGCGGAGGGAAACCAGGGCCTGTGGGTGCCAGCAATCTGAATTTCTGCCTGAAGGTACTCAACAAAGTTATTTTTTTCCTATGCTGCTGGTATTTGTCTGTTTATCACTGTTTGGTTTGCAAGCAGTGGGTTTTGAGGTCTTACTTCCCATTACCTTGGCAGTGTTCTCCTGCATTATTATTTTTTCTCTAAGTTTTGCTGGCTGAAATCAAATGGAGCATAAGTATGTCTGACTCCTTGGAAGTCCATTGAGTTGTACCTTCTTGTTATGTTGCAAAACCACAAGGAAACCTTATGAAAAGCTGGCTGGAGTTAGGTTTCCTATACCTGCTGCTTAGATGTGTTCAGAAATTGTGTAAAAGAAAGCTTTCTTATGGTGTTCTGGCATTCTAGTTTCTGTTCTCAGCTAGCAAAAAGGAGGCTAGAGTACAAAACAAAAGAAAATCTTTGGCTTGCACCCTACTCCACTTAAAACATCCATAAAGTTTTTGGATATGATTTGCTTTCCCTGTAGGCATGGGTTTTGGTTGGGTTAGCTGGGCATGCAAGCTCCATTTTTAGCTTTTATTAAAAAAAAAAAGGAAAAAAGTCAATGATTACTGCATTTTTGTTTAGCTAAGTTCATGGCATAGAAGCAAAATCTCCAAAGAATGCCCAGGCTTGCTGCTGCCTCTGTGGTCTCCTCATCGGCCGCAGAGCCATATGCCTGGGCAGTGCTTTTAAACAGGGGTGGCTGATGGTGTTCTGTTCTCTTGCAGGGCAGCGTTGGCTGTCGCTGCAAGTCGGGGACACCCTAACTCCTCATGAATGTGATTGCCTCAGCTGCAGTTTTGGCCCTTTGGAAAAAGACCCAATAAATGCTGGCTGAGGTAGGTGTTTCTCAGCATGTTCAGTTACTAAAAATGTCTCCTGGAGTTTGTAAAAGGATTGTAAGAGGTATTTATTTATGTTTTTTGAATGAGGTTTTGCAGTTTTGGTAGGTTGTATCAAGACCAGCTTTCTGGGTTTTGTTATTGTTTGGAGTGGTTTTGAGATATGGACGGTGAGGCAGAGCAATTGCATTACTGTCAGTAAAAGAGAAGTGCTCGGTGAGTAGGCGTGGGTCCAGCAGCTTGTGTTCTGAGACAGGAGTTTGCAAATGATCTGTTTCTCTAAGTTCAGGAGGTGAATACTAGAAAAGCAAAGCTGAATGTTGTATTCCATTTTTTCAGGATCACAAACTATGTACTATGTGCTTCTCAGGAGTAAGAATTTTATACGTTCTTCCACTTAGGAGGTTTCTTTAGTTCCTGATTTCTTAGTTCTTAGTGGAAAGACCTGACTGTCAGCAGCCCTCGGTGTTTCAGGTTCCTCTCTTGCCAATGTCTCTTGTGTACATCCTTCTTCAGAGGGATATGCAGAAAGGAGGAGCCTTTCTAACTTACTTGACTTGTGTTATATGGCAGTGAATGATCCCTGCATGGGGGCCCTGAGCAAGACTACACAAGTGTAACATGCTGACTGTTCGTCCTTCCTAGTTGGGATTTAAGGTCTAGGTTGTATGCCTGCTAATATACTGGGAGGATCTGAGGTGGGAGTTTTGATGTGATGTGACTAACTTTAAAAATAGTAACCTTGGTGTACTGTTTAAATTGTTTTTCCATGAAGAATAATGAAACAGCTTTTTATTTCAAAGTATCAATGTTATATGAAATCCCTGTTATGAAATCCCCGTTATTTTTCTTAAAGTGGAAATTATTCGGCCCTTCTGTTACGAGCAGGGAGTTGCATTGTCTCTTGACCTTATTCATATAGAGCAGGAAGGTGGAGCGCTTGGCAATGAAAAATGGGGGGAAAGTAGTTTGATCGCTTTTGTTCATACCTTATTGTTTGTGTTAATTTACTTTTATTTTAAATATGAAAAAGTTATTTCTTTGAGGAATCATAGAAAATGTGGTAATAGGGAGATAGGACTTTGCTGTTGGTCTACTCAGCGTTTTTTTCTGGTCTCAGTGGAGTGCTAAATCTGAGGTGTCGGTGTTTGGGGAGCCCCTAGTTCTTCTGGTGCAAAGACGTGTTTCAGTTCTGAGCTTGGCTTTGTGGCTCGTGTTTGCTTTGGGAACAGTGCTATTGGCAAGCTTTGTATTGAAGAGCAGTATGTTTTGCTTTTCAAACAATAATTTACCAACTAGTTCTGAATATGTGCTTTTCCTTTCCATGGGGCTCAGCTGGGAGGATGTCTTTCATCATTTGATGAAATAGTCACTTTTCTCAAGGCTTCAGAATTGCATTGCAGATTCCCTGGCCATCCTCTCCCCCACAACACATACCCATGCGCAATGCGCACGCACGTGTTCTTGCTCTCTCATGCAGACTGAATGAGAAGTGCACTCAAATCTTCCCAGAAATCAGGCTTGCTACGTGATATAAATGGTGTCGCTGTGGTAAAGAACTCCAGGTGTCAAATATGCACCATGTTTGTGCAGGCATAGAAGAACTGCGTGCTGATGTGTCTATTAAAAATTTTCTGTTTGTTTGAAATGAAGGGGATCTCTCATGTTAGAGGCAGGATACCTAAAGTCCAAACTTAATTTCATGACATCCTTATTTTAACTTCCATTCACAACAGTATTGGCAGTCTCAACAGAAAAATTGCTTGCCGTTGAACTTTGATTGGGGATGTGACAAGCGCATTGCTAATAAGCAACAAGAATTTAGTAGGTCTAGTTCTTGCCAACTCTTAGTGTTTGCAAAGAATGAATAAGATCCAATCTTTAAATTTTAAGCGATATAGCTTAATGACGTTGAAAATGATGGGTGTTATTTTTCATTATAGCAACTTTCTGGCACCTAAGCTTTCCTATCTAACTATTAAGGATAGAAGTGTACTTTGTCTGATTATAGGAGGTTTTTCCTTCAGAAGAATGTTAGACGATACCATGCTGTTAAAAACGAAGAGCTGGCATCGTTAATGCAAGTTGTTCCACCAGCAGAGGAGACTTTGGGTCAAGCTTTCTCACCCAGGATGCGACCAGGCTTGTTGCAGCTTAGGGACCTGGTTGCAGTCGAGAAACTCTTCTTCACATGGTCTGGGTCACGGTTATGCTGGGACAGGTTTGCACCGCAAACACCAGGCTGCGGCCGGCCAGTCCATAACCGGGAACCCAACGCAGCTGGTAGTAAAACTTCAAAGGAAGGAATGTTCAAGAAAACCATACCACTCTCTTGCTGTTTTTTTTTTTGCAATACTTTAATACAGCATTAAAATGCTAGAATACTAGAGGAAAGCTGTATACTATCCAGCAAATAAGGCACATGTCGGAATGCCATTTTATGGACAATCCACAACAGAGGTTTTACAGTTTCTTTATCAACACAGTCACCAAATGAGCAAGCTGTCATCTTGATTGCTGAAGCAGAACTGGTACCTCTGAGGCCTTTGTCCATAGGTTTTGTTTGTTTGTTTTAGCTGTACAAGTTTATTAACAGTTACAGAAAAAGAAATTATACAAATCACCAACTGAATCTGACAAGGTCAGTGGGTACAGCTAAACAAATGTAATAATAATTAGGTTAATTTTTTTAAAGCTGAAGGAATTCATAAGATACAGTGTTAGTTTTAGCACTAGTACACAACGCAATGAGTGCTGTACTAAATAACCTTTTAAAGGAAACAAGAATCCAGTACAGGGTTGGGCAGACCTCCCATTTTAGCATGGTAAAATATCAAACTAAAAACCCAATCCTTCATAATATAATCAAACTACATGAAATGTAAAGTGTAAAAATGCTTCAAATACGTGCACATGCATATTCTATATTGCTATGACTTCTAATTAAAATAAACATAAACCCCTACAATAATCTACTTAAATCCTTTTCTCTTACATCCTTTAATTGATATTATTGCTATAGCCGATACTGCATAGCTGAGCTCACAGTCTGCAAAGAGTTGTGAAAGTCAAGTTGTCAAACAGTGTCCCAACCAACTCTCTTCCCCTCTGGTTATGGGAAAGGAAAGAACCACCATTTGAAACCCAACGCTTGTGCTTCGGAGTTTCTGAAAGCCGAGTCTCGACGGTGCTTTCAGTCTCTTCTGTGTCTCTCCCAAGGCCATAAAGTGACAGTAAACTATTATTTGCTCCTCACTTGCTATATGTCTAGTGATAGCTTTTTCTAGCAATCCTTCCCCAAATACACATAAATAAACTGTATAAGCATTTTCATATAAGTCTAAGCACTTGAATAATATATTGGTTACTTAATACTGATATTTTCATCCAAGGATAACAAAAACAATATGGCTTAAAGAATTGCAAGGTTTTTTGTCAGAATTATGTACCAACTTCCATATAATATTTTATGTAGACAATATTTCCTTCTTAATGTAGTTCTGTTGCATACTTTATACAGACAAAAGCATTGTAAAAAAAAAAAAGTAAATTACTTCCATAAATATTTTCTTGAGGATACATCCCTAGCTCTGCAAAATACTTAAGAAAACTCTTACCTCTGTTAGTATCCTAGCTGAGAGGAAGGCCCTTCTGAAAGCTTCCAAATTGTAAAAACTTTTCCCCAGAAAACAAACAATACTTTTTTAAAAAGGCCCTCAAATATATACAAAAAAGTTACTGCAAAGAGTTTCCAGATAAGATAACAATTCAGTATTACAAGAAATATTTGTAACCATTCAAAAATTTTAACATCTAAAAAGGTTTCCAAAATACACACATAGTATTAAAAAAAATTGAAAGAAACTCTATGTCAAGTATAACTCAAGATAAATACACATCTGCAAGTAAAACTGTAAAATACTTCATACAGGGGTAAACATTTATATCAATCATCTATAGCTAGTAACTGCACACGATTGTCCCTTTGAAATTCATCCTAGAAACACAAACCATCATCCCTATGTCTAAGATCTCAAACAGCCCTCTGAGCACGTCAGCAATATAGCAAACTGAATGGACAGCAGTGGTTTTGCAGATAGGAAAGAGACAGGGGTTGAAGCCTGATCGGGAGTGGAGTGATATCTTAAAGAATGATTTTTGTATGGGGATAGTTCCATCACATTTTAAACTATGTTGGCAAAGGCAAGTGGAAAGTGTATGTAAATTCACTTAACCTGAAAAACACATGTTGATGATTTGTTTTATACTGTTCAGTGGGCAACTCTTAGGATCCGTACTAGGAAAAAAATATTCTACGTGACTGCAGGACAAAGAGAACTAATCTATGAAGTCTGACATTTCCAAAAGCTCTTAACTTTAATGTTTTAAGTAGTTTTATTTTTGGAATAACTGCTAGAGTGTCACAGGTATGCAACCTATGTATAATCTAAATTTCACGTTACAGAAAAAGGTAAAATGTAGAGAATACTTCTTGGTATAAGGCTTCTCTCAGACATACATAACTTCACATTTTTAGTTTACAAACTAAGTCCCATATAATGGGGAACTTCAAAATACACCTATTTTCAGAAATATATACTCTTGTGTATTTATCGGAAATTAAAAAGCAACTTTGAGACAAAAAGGCCTCAAACTTTGCTTGTGTGGCATCATTTTATGTCTGTGGTAGCAGCAGTAGAAACTGGCTAAAATGGGGCCATCCTTTAAACTACAGGTATTTTTCTTCATCACCATTAAATGAAGCATTTGTAACAACTTCATTTGAGCCGTATCAAGTTAAAGCAGCTAAAAAACCTACACCGTGCATTTCAAATCACTGATACTTTTCTCCAGAGCAGTGCCAATGCCAAGGACAAATTCCGTGTGAAATGTTCTGACCGACTGAGGAAACAAATTGTGTTTAGTTTTTTTTAAGAAATAAATGAAAGTTTAAAAATCTCCAAAAGAGGGGGAAAAAAAAAAAGTGTGTGCTGGATGGTTTGGTAGGCAGGCAACAGCAAGCATCCGAGGTTAAAAATCCAGTTTGCCAAATAAATGCACAGAGCTAAATTTCTCTCAGGTACACCCCTAACTTTAAGAAGGCCTGTATTGATTTAAAACTCCTTTTACTGATGCTTGCTTCGCTTCTGGTCAGACTGTCTAAAAATGCCTTCAAGGATTACTAGCTGATGTTCTAAATGCAGAGCTGATTAAAGAGAACATCAGAAAGCATTCAGAAAAATCGAAGACGTAAATCAACTCATCCTCTTTCCAGTCAAAAATCTGAATTTTTAAGGTTTTTCCAATTTGGAAAGAGTTAGTGAGGTCCATAGGTGAATTAACTTGGGGGCGTGGGGGAGGCGGGAGAGAGAAGAAACTTACATTTTGTAATCAATGGGGTTTTTTTTCCTTTTTTGAAATAAAAATTAAGAAATTTCCCTTCTGTGCCATTAACTAAAAGCCAATGGTCATAAGCTATTGTACCTTACTTATGCAGATAGATGTGTTTTTCCAGCAACCCACAGACTATATACAGACAAGCGTGGACCAAATGCCCAGAGCTGAATGCTACAATCCTACGAGCAATCCTGCAGGGAGGGACAGGGGAATGCTCCCCTCGCGTGAGCTTGGCGCTGCCGCCTTCCCCAGGCACCAGCTCATTCGGAGATGAGGTTTCAGCCCTGTGCAGCGAGGACAGAAAACAAGGGGATGTCCTCACACGGCTGGGCAGAAGCCGGAGTTCAGCCCCACGGCTGCAGGGGAGGGAGGGTTGTGGCCGCTCCCCAGGGACCCCCAGTCACTCTCCCTCCCCACCCCGCTTTTGGCAGGGATGGCAAGGCAAGCAGGCTGCTTCCAGCCCTGGGGTGCCCAGGGCCTGATCGCATCCGCACCCTGCACCGGGATTTGCGGTCTATGAGTTAGGCAGTACAAACTACCGCAGTGTCATTTCTTGCTTTCCTGTGCATTTTATTCTTTATCTGCTTTTCCCCTACATAAGTGAAGGGGAAAATCTGTTCTCCTCCTCGTTATTTCAAATATGCTAAATATTACTTAAATACTTTATATGTCTGCTGCCTAGGAAAATATCAATGTTATAAATATTGAACTCTCATAAGTATGCTTTTAAGAGTTATTATTCTACACCTAGAGACATTAATTGTTTTAAAGTCGATCACGTGTATTTTTAGGAACCTTATTTTACAGTACAACCTAAAAATCCATAAGCTAAAGGCATTGCCATGCAATGTTGAATCTGGATAAACAATTTTTAACAGGGCACTGTCATGGAAATAGCAACAATTGCATATAATGGTATCTTTTAGTTGGTCTTTGTTGAGAACCTGGTGGTGTGCTGTATATTGATGTAGCTGTATCAAGGGATGTGCTATTTTACTGATCTAGTGGTTATCATAAGATGGAAATTATTTCAACACAGAAAAAAATGGTTGATAGCAACATCTTAGTTTCAGGGAGAAAAGAAAATAACATTTTCCTTTATCTTCATCTAAGGGGGTTTCTCTACATGTCCTTTAGCTGGATGTGAAGCATCAAGGTGATTTTTTTTGTTCATGTACTATTGAGTGCTCAAGAGGAAAAGATAGATCTGGTTTAGTATGCAGCTCTTTGAAAATTACTCGTGCTTGAAACAAACTGTCGAGATTAAAACTAAAGGTCAAGCTTTGAAAATCCACCCCCAGATTTGCCTGTGTATTTTCTTATTCTTATTTTTATGGTCAGATTAGTATCTTTGATTAGACAATTTGTCTCTAAGGTAATTTTTGAGTCTGTGCAAAAGAATGTATTTCCATCTCAAAATGCTAAAACTGCATATCTTCACTGAGGTAACTGAACTGTTATTAGTGTTAACTTTCAATAATATTATTTTCAGCTATTTTAGTTGATGGAATTGCCAACTGGCCAAAACTGGTTTTGAAGTGATTAATTTAGTTAATAGTATTTTAGCATTACATAGCACTTTTCATTCACTGATGTCAAAACACTTATTAAGTAAGCCTCACAACTCTCCTGTGAGGTAGGTATACTAAAGTATTATTACCCCCCTTTTGCAGTTGGGGAAACTGAGGTCCAGAAGGATCTTGTGACTTGCCCAAAATCAGGGAGCTAATGGAAGAGCTGTGGTCAGAAGCCAGGAGTCCCAATGTTTATCCATTGCTCCAACCTGTAGGCTGGATCACTTGGGCTACCCACAAATAATGAAGTTGGCGAGATATGTACATGACACTACCACCAGAATAAGCAGAAACAGTTTTGCCCTGCTTATAGCGAAGCAGGGAAATGGCAAAAGTTTCACCCTAAAGCAAATTTGTAAAGAGCTTCACATTTCCTATATGAATGCTCACTGTAAGTTTTCAATTTGCTTTACAAGAGCTTGACTGTACATACTGGTAACATCCTGCTATAATTTGGCATAAAACCCCCTCTGTCTTAGCTTTATGGAATTAATCCTCAAAACAAATTTAATTCACATCAAGTTATTTAGGATTGAAAGTATTTCCACTAAGTATCATTCACACAAATCAATCTCTCTAAAGGAACTTCATAAAAATAGAAGTTGTTGATAAAAAAAAAACAACAACCAAACAAACATTATCCCTGTAATTTTTTTTTAGTGAATAATGCAAGTGAATTGCCTGTTGTGTCCTTTTGCCAATGTACTTTTACGTAGACATACAAACAGGATGCTGTCTCGAGGTACTTTCAGTTCATGGTATTTCCCAATCCCTGATGAGATACTTCTTTGCAGCAGGATGCCCCTGCACAAAGTTCTACCTGAAATGGGACAACAAAATACAACTCCTACATTTCTCCTCAAGGTATGTAGGTGTTTCAGGAAGACATAAAGAGGGAAGGTTATAAAGAGTGTTCTCCATGCCTCATAACACCCTTATGGCTAGCAAGTTTTATAATATAACAAATTTTTACAGTAGAAAACAGGACATAAAAATATTTCCAGAAAGTGGCTTTAAAACTATTATAAATAGTAAGTTTGGCTAATCTTTCAATTAAGGGTTTTGGGGGCAGTTTTAAGTATTCTTATCCCCCCTTATTCACAGTAAATTTAGTGTGCTTGTTGCCTAATGAACAGCCCATACACATACAGGGACCATTTCAGCGGGATTATATGACAAGAGAAGGATCTGTTAGTTGCACAAGCAAGCCAATTTTGTCTCCTCTAAAAACCTCTTGGAATCCTTCCTGATGCTCTGGGTCCCATTATGGCATTCCCTTTCTACCCAACCCACACCCTCAAACAATTATTCACTTTTTTTTGCCACATCCTACAAAAATGATTTTGCCTAAGCCCTGCCCAAGCGATGGTAACAAATAGAGAAAGTCCAAGAAAGCAGCAGCACAAAATTCTCAGACTTTCTAAAACTGGGAAAACAATAATTTGCCTTCTTTTATGCTGTGGCTTGTTTCATCTTCCTTTGTCTTGTCATATAATAGGAATAACGTTCATGTTGTGGGATAGTGCTTGCAACTAGTGGCCCCACAGTTATTTAACCTCTGCAAAAGCCATACATAGAACATATATTCCTTGTGAATATTATACCTTGCCTATTGAATAGTACTTCATTTCACCTGGCCATGACATAGGGTCTGTGTAAACAATCAGTAGAACCTGCAACCGCGGTTCTGTTGTGAACACTATCAGTAACGCTTTATATATGTGTGTGTACATATATAAATTTACATATATATGTATGTATACAAATCGTAGTCCTGTAAATACCCGTTGCATGCGTGCGCATGCACAGGAGAAATGTTACATTCTATTAATGGTAAGGCATATTATTAGATAGGCAATATTGGCAATTATTTTAGCTTTTATCTTGATTTGTTGTGTTGCTGTTGATCGCATGCTGCCAGAGGATCTTTAAGGACGATGGGGACGGGAGGAGGCCACTTCGAAGGTTTATTGCACACGGCGGCAGTAGTAGCCCAAAACTTTGCACTTCTCACACAGATGCTGGGGATGTTCTTTGCTCTGATCCGAAACATCCAGGCCGTCCGGCTTTTCCAGGGGTCTCTGCAGTGAAGGGAAAGAAATCAGATTAGATCCAAGGTTTTGTCACTGTTACTCTTTATTATGCATGTGAAGTCTACTTTTCAGCTTAACTGAGGTTTCTCCTAGTAATTATAAAGGTACTGTATTTCTTTCCTGAAGGGATGAAGCTCTTCAGCTCTGCATTGGTTCAGAGTGGCCTCACAACTTAATGTCATTCTTCTTCATAAAGGCGGTGCTAACTTTGTTGTAGACAAATTACGAAAAGACTGAATTGGGGACTATGTTTAGAAAAGCAGTAACACAGAAGAGTTTATTCTCTTGGCTCCAGTAACTGAGATGTCCCAAAGGCATTAACACTCAAGCATGGGAATCCCATTACCCAGCAATGCCAGCATGGGTAACCAATGTTAGGATTAGCTGCTACGACAAGAAAACTGTCTTACCCATGCACAGATATTCCATAGCTAACTGAGGTTTTCCCAATACTCAGTCCCATACTTCTGAGGCTGAAATTTTTGAAGTAGAGCAGCTGCAAAGCTATGAATTAAAAAAAACCAACCCCCCCCCCCAAAAAAAAACCCAAACAAAACCCCCTAACCTCACAACACAACCCTTTGCCCTGAACTTGAGTAATAAATTAACTGTGTATTTTTAATAATATTTGTGAAATCACAGGGTTGGAGGTATATTTGGCTAAACAAGGGAATTAAACTGCTTTGTTTTTTAGTAGATATTTGTTCTTTAATTTTCCATGACATGTAAAGGGCTTCATAATCATTCTGAAAATAAAATACCCATGTTAAATATTGCAGTAAGGTTAAGTGTTTGGAAAATGTAATAGGTATAGAGGCGATAGAAATGTGAGGTAGAACATCATAAAGTGCACCATTTGTTTGAAAAAACAAACAAAATTCCCTAACCCATCATTTCTCTGTTTTTGTGAAAGGTACCTGAAAGACTATTTCATTGCACAGTGCCTTCCCATGAGGTTGTCGGACTGTGGTAGAGACAGCATGTGGTGTGAAATCTGAGAACAAGCCGTAAGCTTCTCACTCTTCTCACAGGGATACTAGACTTTTCCTTATCTCTTAAAAATATGATTCTTGGAGCAAGGGGTGGATAAATATAAATTACGGTCATTTATCTTTTCACACCTTTCCTAAATTCTAAAGACTTTCCTTTAGCTGTAAAATCTTAAAGTACACCTGATCATCTAAGTTTTCATTTATAAATTCTTCATTCCAAAGCCACCCACCTGAGACCCTGTGGATAGGAAGAACAGAGACATTCAAAGTGCGTTTTTTTTTTGGCTATGTAACACTGCAAGAACAGCTCATAATCCAGAGAATGGAAGGGCTTCTCAGCTCTCTGAATAGCTAAAATGAGACATAATATATTCTATTATCCTGAACAAGGGATGCCTGCAAATTCTTGCTTGGTTGTATTGGATTATAAGTGCAACACTCTTACAATATTGCACAGCTAGTAAAAACAATATATGGGACTAATTCAGTGGTGATTGCCAATGGTTTGCTACTGATTCAATGTTCTTACCCATGATATTGCCTGAAGTTTTGTCTGTCCTGGGCCACATATTATAAGTCTTCGAGTTTAACTTCATTTACCATTTAATTGCAAATTGGATTTTCTTTATCAAGTAGGGGATAAGGAAGGTAGTTGGACACCTCATCTCCTCCAAATCCTTTAACCTCCCCCTGCAACCTCACTGAGCTTTGAATGTCTTGTTGGAAGTCAGTATGTTAGGATTTGAGATCTGAACCAGCAATCCTGTTTCTAGGCTTGCAACCCAACCACTGGTGCAGGCAGTGCTTCTGCCACAACACAGACTAGTGGAATAAGTTTATTTGGTCTGAAAAACTGCCCTTCTGCCTTTTCTACCACTTATTCCACCAAAATCTGCCCACAAATTTTCTTCAAGAATTCGCATTACATAAATGTAGTCAAAGATGATGCTCAGGTTCAGGAGTCCCAGGAGTTAATTTATGCTCCTCAACGGAGAATTTGAGAGTTTTGAAATGCTAGACTTAAAACAGGCTATTCGACTCAGTTCTGATTGCTTCTACATGCTAGCTGTGCTCTGATTAAAGAGAAAAAATACAGCGGTTATCATGTTTATTGATATAAGCCAGATTTTTTTTTAATATGCAAGGCCTTGGGAATCATTTTTCCTGGAAATAGTGCAAAGGACATTGGGAATGCCTTAAAGCGCCAAGAGTTTTTGGATGGTTTTCAGAAACAATAGCTCTCTGTGGTTTGCTTTCCCCCTGCGTTGATTGAGCTCAGCTTTTTGGCCTGCAAAGCATTTCGATTTCAGAAATGTTATTGTTACCAGCGTGTTACGACACACAGGCTGGGGAGAGAGGGGTTACAAATGCAGGAAAGCAGGTTGCCAAGGGCCAGCTGGAAGAAGCGGAGCTGAGCAGAGCCTGGGCCACGTTTCTGGTGAGGTGGCGGAGGGCTGAGGCTTTGAGACTGGTAGTGTGCTTGTGTGGTTTGTGTCCCAAAAACACTTCAATCCAACTTTTGCATAAAATGAAGTTCCAGCTTATCTCCATTTGCTGTTTTCTCTTCATGGGTTTCTTGTAAGGCAAAAAACCCTCTTCAAACACCCTGAGAAGCAACTGGTCTTGTCTTGCTGCTATTTGTCTGTTACTAATTGTGGAGGACTTTAAAGTAATAACCTTACACCCTTGCAACCTTTCTTATACCATGCTAAAAGGGTAGGACGTTACACAGCCAAAGAGCTGTGTGTCCATCAGGGTTGGACTTCCTTGGCACAGGATGACCTTGGACAATTCTCACCAGCTTTGGCATGGTGGAAGCAGCGGGGAAGGAGAAGATGCCAGCACAAGGGGGTGCGGCAGGGTTGGGCTGCTGCACACTGTGTTTTGGGGACTGCCTGAATTATGCAGAAGATCCAAATAGCTGAGGAGGCTGCAAGAGTTCTGTGCTGCTGCTGAGAGGCCAGTAGCATGAAAACTCGGCCATGCATTTGGAAAGGGTGTGGAGAAGGGGAAAGGCTATTTGGCTGAAAAAATAATTCCTTTCCTTAGAAAGAGGTGAAATGGAGCTTGTAAAACAACAGAAAATCCTGCTATGTTTCTCTGGGAAAGGTATGCTTTTTTCCCATTAAATGGAGAGTTTAACTATAATACTTCAATTTTCATTGTCTTTTTTTAAATGCAAGCATCAGGATTTGGCAGTCCCTATTTTCAGTAAGAGCTACTGGGATGGGCACTCTTACATTATTCATTTTTGTGTGTCTTTCTTTAATTTTCTCCTGGTAGTTGCCGGGTGGAAATAATCTTGTGCAGCTCCACCAGGAAAGCATTTGGTGGTAGTGACTAAAGCTGTTGCCTCAGGGGAATGAAGCTGAAAGAAATATAAATTTATATAGCAATTCCTGTCCTGCAAATTAACTTTTGATTGTGAACTGTTGCTGTCCCAGTCTACGTGAACTGAATGAACTTTGCAGTCCTCACAAGTCAGTTAAAAACCCAAACCCCTCAAAACAAAAAGCTCACCCTTATGAACTGTTAGGTGTCAGAGAAAATGTCACTAGGACATCCTTGAAGAAAATTGCTTCCACTAAGAAGCAGAATGGAATAATGTGGCTGCTTATGTTTGCATTTAGAAGATTGAAATTTTTTCTTCTGTAGAATGGAACAATTTGATTGCACCACTGATGGATAAAGGATCCATCAAAATTCAAATGTAAGAAAACACTTATAAATAATTTTCTGGACTCATTACCTCAAGTCTTAATGGAGCGAATGAGATGATTAAATGACAGATTAGATATGTGAATAGAAATGGATTCTGCAACTGTAGCTCGCAGGATAATTGTTAGGTTAACAGTCTTAAGGAGCCATAGCTAGCTATGCTTCCCTCAAGACACACGTGCTATCATGAATTTGTAAATTTTTAGTCCAATAAAAAATTATGCACTGGGGAAAAAGGATGAAATGCAACGTGCATTCTTGAGCAGCAGACCCTCTGCTTTTCTGTCTGCCTGGGGGGAACAGGGACATTAACGAAGCCCTCAGTTGTCGCTGAGGTTCCGAGAGGCAGTGATAAGAAGGCTGCAGATCAGAGGCATGATGCTCGGAGAGAGCAAGCAGCTTCTGTCAGCAGCTTGCCTCTGGGACAGGCCAGCTAGGAATGAATGATAACAGCATGAGCTAAATGGCGAAAATCTTCTTAGAGTTCAGAGAA
>NW_009192261.1:38905-107633 GCF_000690835.1 Fulmarus glacialis | reverse complement strand
CTGCTGCTGGAGCACACAAGTATGGGCATGCTCGGGAGGGTTTATTAAATCTAACGAGTCAAAAGATCATACTTGCAGGCCTGAAACTGTTGTGCTGGTTTTGGCTGGGGTAGAGATAATTTTCTTCATAGAAGCTAGTATGGGGCTGTGTTTTGGATTTGTGCTGGAAACAGTGTTGATAACACAGGGATGTCTTAGTGCTGAGCAGTGCTTACACACAGTCAAGGCCTTTTCTGCTCCTCACCCCACCCCACCAGCGAGTAGGCTGGGGGTGCACAAGAAGTTGGGAGGGGACATGGCCAGGACAGCTGACCCCAACTGACCAATGGGGTATTCCATACCATGTGACGTCATGCTCAGCACATAAAGCTGGGGGAAGAAGAAGGGAGGGGGGGGACGTTCGGAGTGATGGGGTTTGGCTTCCCAAGTAACCTTTACTCGTGATGGAGCCCTGCTTTCCTGGAGATGGCTGAACACCTGCCTGCTGGTGGGAAGTAGTGAATGAATTGCTTGCGTGCGCAGCTTTTGCTTTACCTATTAAACTGTCTTTATCTCAACCACGAGTTTTCTCACTTTTACCCTTCCGATTTTCTCCCCCTTCTCACCAGGGGCAAGTGAGCGAGCGACTGTGTGGTGCTTAGTTGCTGGCTGGGGTTAAACCACAACACTGTTGAAAAGTTTATTGGGCTTGAGTGATCAGACCCATCCCTCCCCATAATGAGAGGAGAGGTGGCTGTGTATGCACCCAGGTATGGGAATTGTGATGGAACCACTGCATTGCCCATGGAAGTAATAGCCTGGATGTCATGAAGAATGTATTTACATACCAAATTATTTCCAGTCCAACAGTAAATTCCTGACAGCTGGAAGAAAACAGTGTCCAAGAGGACAAGTCAGTCACCAGATGGCTGGTTCTGCACCAGTGCAACAGCTGTCATCACAAACAGCACTGGAGTTAGCCACAAAGCCAGAGAAGAAGCCTTGATAAGAGGCCAGTCAGGAAGGAACCACAGGCGCAGATGTTGCCGCTATAGCGGGCAGGGGAAGAAAATGAGAATTCAAAGCTTGGCATCTGGGCTGTTACAGTGCCAAGAATGCTGGTGAATGGCTATAAGGACTGTCTCCATTGCTGGAGCAGGGTAGGAAGGAGCATAAACAATTACAAGATCCAAATTCCTTGGAAGAATAAGAGGTAGGTTTAAGTCCTATCTGAGACTTCTATTTATGTTTAGAGTAGCTAAAGTAACTACCCAGGAAATGGCTTTTGGAATAGCCATAGAGCAGCTTTGTCAGGGTAGTTCTTTGGTCTCGTATTCCTCAATAGAGCTTGAGCTCAACTGGCCTCCAGTTTTTGCCCCATGTCCTGTGAATTCCTGTAAGCACTCCCATGGGGAGTTTTACTGCTTGAGGGCTGTGGTGGAAATGCAAAAGGAGGAACACAGTGGCACAACTGAGTCACGAGAACAAAAATGCATGCAGAGCTTCCTTGGGACAAGGAGCAGTTTTGCAGCTCAGGTGCGAGAGCCACCTGATTCCCCACTCTGTGGGTGAGTTGGGGAATGAATGGCAGCAGCCCTGCTATCAGGCTCTTGTGTTACTTCTTGCAATACATGCTCTACCATCTCTCTTAAATGCAGAAATTTAGAGCTCTATTTATAGAGCACTCTGAAGTATACACACAGCTGTAAAATTGCTGAGAAGACTTTTCCTGCCCCAGAGAGATTAAAAGCTCATTCTCACAGATCGGGTATGTAGAGTAAGAGTGCAGGGCTGAACTGAGACATTGCTTGTGGGGAATTGGCACAGGATCATTTCCTGGAGCGAAACGAGCCTCCAGGAACAAAGAGCAGGTGGCAGGGAAGTGTGGCTGCTCTCCTCTCCAGGGACCCACTAACGAAAGGTATGCATAGGAAATCAAGATTTGAGCATAGTTGTACAAGCCATTCACAGACCCAGCATATGTGCTGGAATGGCTACCCCAGAGCTATCCAGAGTGGAGATTATTCTCTTCAGTACTCTGATATTATTGCTTGAGCCAGTTACATGGGAGTACTCAGGCATGAACCATCCCTTGTGAGACAATGTGGACAAGCCCTACAGAACTGAAAAGTCCAGAGACTGAGGAAAGTAACTGGGGAAGATGAAAGAGAGATGGAGATGAGGACTGGAGAAAAGGGCAAGCCTGGGAATTGAGAATAAGCTCCTAATTCACTGCAATGAATGTCAAGCAATCCTGAATATAAGGATTTAATTTTTTTCTCTTAAATTGACAAAATCATCCTAATCTCCAATATTCAGGATGATGTAGCAAAGCTTGGTGGCCCATGTGGTTATATTTCAGCTATTGAATAGACTCTACAGAGGTTGATCTATTTGGTGAGAAATTGGGGGAATGCAGAGATAATTACTTGGCAATACCAGAGGATGGAAAAGTATCCTCAGAGGCGGTTGCTATGGCTTGTCCTATATCCACACCTTCCTGTAAATGTCCTCTACTGCCCAGGATCAGATGTGGAATAGGGGAGTTTGATGTGATCTGGTGTGAGTTTTCATACGCTATTGTGAATGGAGACTTTTATAATATGCCCTCACCAGGGAAATGTGGCACCTGACTGCTTTTAGACATGGTCTGAGTTGTTTGCAGTTAAGTAATTTTTGTAGTTTTGAGGCTCTTGTAACTTGACGTAAGGCTAGTAATGTTGAGGAACCAAAAGT
Organism: Fulmarus glacialis; assembly: GCF_000690835.1. Lineage (NCBI taxonomy): Eukaryota > Metazoa > Chordata > Aves > Procellariiformes > Procellariidae > Fulmarus > Fulmarus glacialis. The sequence continues at coordinate 104,918 of NW_009192261.1, read as the reverse complement.
GATTTGCATCTGCTGATAAAATGACCATTAATTTTTTTAAATAATGTTCAAGATAACTTTTTTATGTTAGGCTCCAATGATATGTTTACCAAACGGTAGGGCAAGAAGTAAGAAAAGGAGATAATGAATTTCCAAAACATGCAGAGAAGAAATACTGACAAAATTTTTTTGAAATAGAAATAATTTATTTCACTAGAGGTAAATAGTGTCTGACCTTGAATGGAGGTCAAACTCCTGTCTGGCCAGTTCATCTGGGTTTTGTTAAATTTAAAAAGGAAAAAAAAAAATCCACTTACGGATTAATTGTACTATGATCATATCACATACTGTGGTGACTTTGCAGTGAAAGAACAGACACTACAAAGCAATACTGATTTCTTTTTCTTGAATGGAGTTAAAATGGCACAAGAGAAACATGGCTTCTAGGGAGAGGCAGCATCTTTTCTTAGATGAATTGTTTAAGTTGGAAAAACTGTCTAATGGAAGATTCAGATGAGAGTGAAAATACTCTGATCCCATATAACAAAGGCAATAGGAGCACATAATTAGCTGAGGACATCCACTAATGCACTGAGAGGGGAAAAAAGTGACTGCTAAAAACTTCTAGAAGTGCATAGGAACTCAAACATGAATAAGGACTCTCCTATGGTAGGTGCCAACAAAGTAATCAAAATCTAAAGAATGAACAGGAAATATAAGCAGAAAATGTTAAGGTGGTGTAACAGTGCTAATTAAAAAAAATACTAAAACAATCTTATGTGCACAATAAGATTTTTTTGTGCTTTAACTCTCAAACTAGAAATATTGGACTTTTTATTAAATATCTTTCACTGTGCTTTTACAAAATATAGTCATTAGTGTAAGAGTACTGGTGACTGGGTAGAGCACATCTTCCAAAATGGTGCAGAATAACACCATGCAGATAAATGTTGATAAATGTTTAGAGTGAGACTGGTGTTGGAGCTGGATGCTTGGACAAAAAACATGTAGGGGTTAGCAAACACTAGGCTCTGTCAAGAAGCAGCGCTGACCTCATGCAGCCTGTTAGCTCTCCTTTGCTGCTGGCTCTGTGCATGAACTGATGCTGTTTTCTCTACTGTCTGGCTAGTGCTGATATGTTTAATTGGAAGCAGCACAGGGCACCTCTGGAGAATGAAAAAGAATAGAAAGAATGACGATAGTAACACTGAGAAATAGAAGCTGACAGAGGTGAGGCAGAGACACAGGATGTAAAATCTTTCAACTCGAAGTTGTAAGTTCAAATTTTGGGAAAGAGCACTAACGACTGGCTGCAAGTTATTTATATCTGGAAGCCTACTTGAAATACGCTTTTGTCTTGAAGATCTCAAATAGCTGCAATACCTATTGGTGGGACACGAACACATGGATAGATAAGAAGAGCAAAGCTCTTCCACATCCTGAATTACGGTGTCCTTAGGGAATGACATGGAAACATAGTGATGGGGGTCAGCTGTGGAAACCTGCACTGCACATGCTGTGATTATTGCCTCGAAAACACCATGTATATGGCGCCAAGGCAAGCACAGCTTACAGAAGCACTGTAGACTGCAACCCTTCCACAGTATATCTTTGACTTTAGTACTACTATGTCGATTAGACTCCTCTAGCCCTGCCGCAAGGCGCATCTCTGCCCAAGGGACTACTTGCAAACCTTCTTTACTACAAAATATACATATTCCCAAGTCTATAATGCCTCTTGTATAGTGTGGATGGGATACCTCGAGTGATTTCTTGTAACCCTTTCAAAAGTAACATAAATGATGGAAAGAATTTAGAAGAACAAGGTAAATATTTATGAACTTTTGTTATAAATCAGCTGTCTTGTAATTTCTCTCTTTCTCTTGTAATTTCTCAAGACTGTACTTCCACGCATGTGATAAATGACTTCATTGCTCAGCTTGGATTTTGGTGCAGTTGTCTACACAAGCTGTCTAAACAGAGGCAAGGAACTAGAGACCTTGGAAGCTTTGAGATTCTCATGTAAGTTAGTGAAAGAAAATTGCCTAGCTTTCCTTTCATATATATGCTTCAAAAAAAAAGAGGTCCTTGCTTTCTTCACTTGCAATATAGTTTCCAGTCACAGTTTTGTCAGGGAAATTAGACTGCAGTTTCTAAAGATGACCTCTTGTTTTCAGGTTTGCAATCAGAGTGGTATGAGCCCAGAAAAAGGGGAATGGATCACATAATCTCAACTGGCCAACAGAAACAAACATATTCACTGTCTCAGCCAGGGAACTGTGCAAGTTCATCGTAAAGTAGAAAAACTCCCATGATGGAAAGAAGGGATGATCATCTTGTAGTGATGCATGTCAAGTTTAAATCAAGGCTTCTGCCACAAGCGTGGCAGGCTTCAAACACTACATTTTATCTGCAATTCATGTTGCTTCAAGGTACTAGCAATTCTAAATCAATATTTTGGCTGCATTTTGGAATGCAATGCTGCCGTAGATACTGAGCCAAATCTCGCTCTTAGAATTAGATAACTATGTGTACAAGAGGAAGAAATATAGTTGATTTTATATTCCTGGCTGGGATAAAGCTTAATAAACTTATTTGTATCTCCTCTTCCTGCTTGTTGCAATGAATTTCAATATTCCTCTGTCTTTTCATCATAATAAAGTCACAGTATCCTCCTTTAGGATTTTTTTTTCCTGACATCCTCCCCTCCAAAATCTCATGAAATGGTATGGAATGTTCCTTATGAGCCTACGGAAAGAGCTTTTTATAGGAATTTTGCAAGCACTTAGGTAACTAATGAGACACCTAAGGCTGTTGATGGAATTTCCTTTGCATCTATTGCAAGTACATCCAAATGATCTGTCTATGGTTTCAGCAGTCTCTCTGAGTGGGCAGCAGGTAACTTGACCCATGCAGAGCTCTATTACTAAGATTCAGCTAGGATGAATTACACCTCAGGCAAATCACACCTCCCAAACTCTTTTAAAATAATTCTCACTTTTTCCATCCATTACAATTTTCTGCAATGTTGCGAAATCCCCTTCAAATTTTTGCTATGATGGCAAAGTTTGTATTTCATGAGGTTGTCAAAAGTGACTTTCTAGATGAAAATTCAGCTTTGACAGCCGTTCTGTAGCCTGGTTTGTCAGGGAAACAAGGCGTATGAGCTCATGCAGTTGGTCTGTCTGTCTCCCACTAAAGACCACTGAGCTAGTTGACTGCTTGTGACTAGTTCTGGTGGGATACAAGCAGGAACTGACAGTCAGTTTTCCCATTGTGAGCTGCAAATGCAGGAAATTACTTCAAGGGATAGATGCAACTGCAATCTGCAGGGAGCAGGAAGAAAGGCTGTGTGTACCATGTGGGCTATGGCCGACAGGATGGCAGATACAGCTTTCCTAGCAGAGCTACTTCTTAGACTTGACTCTTTCAGCTTAATAAAAGGCTTTCTCTTGAAGTTCTTTGCTCGGGCATCACTTGGTATTATAGAAACCGAGAAACCTCTCTTTTACCAGGCTGGCTTGCTTTACTGTCATTAACCAAGGATTTCTGTAGGCAGGAGTCATCTTAGTATTGTTTGCTTTTATCAGTAATCTTTATAAATAGACATAGCCCCTTGACCAAATCCAATCTTATTTCAAGTGAATTTCAGGTGAAAAAAGTAGTACACATGTGAAATAACTCTACTGACACCAGTGAAATGAAACATTAAATTGGTGTAAATATGAAGAGAATCAGAAGGACTAGGAGGGCTATTGCTACTGCTGAACTTGTTTTACTCCTTCTCAGATTATAAGGCCCCACAGTCTTTCTATAATAAAGGCAGGCAAAGATTTTGTTTTGGAGGTATTTTTACTGAAAGATAGGACATTCAAATTTTGCAACTCTGATGACACCAGTCCAGACTTCCAGGACTGAGAACAGCAGCTCATCTGGGAAACAATTTTTTGTGGTGTATTGGAGTCCATGTCAAGTCCTGTTTAAATCTTACCCATGCTTTACAAACTCAGGAGCATTCCTAGTTCCAAGCCTGTAAGCCAGCAGGTCTGCACTTCTCCTACCTGTTTGTGAGGATAAACATTAATGTGGCACTTGATACATTCTTGTCCCATGTTAGCCCAGGAGTTTCCACTCATCCATTTTCTCTTGCATTTGGGGCACTTATATTCACCGAAGCAGCGTTTCTTGCCCTGGTATGGAGTCAGGCCTTCTCCTTTTGGACGAGCCTACAAAACAACGGCAAGTAGCAATGAATGACCAAAAAGGGGTGTGGGAGAGTAGTGGAGAAGTAAGTCTTTTTAATTAGGAAACTTTGGGCAGAAGATACTGGAGGCAGACATGAAGGTCATATCTCCTTAACGAACAGTTCATATATTAAAGCTAGAGTTTAACAGTTCTGAGAGTTAATCCTGTAAGAAGTATTCAAAAGTTCAAGACGACTTGTAAGTGACACTGAACATAGTATTTAGAAATATGCCCATGCACTTTTGGCAATGAATAGTTTTAATATCCATTTCATTATGATAAGATTATCTCTATTGAGTACATACTGCTAGTATTATATATAGCATCTGGAGAAGTAGCTCACTAGTAAAGGACTGTATTTCTTAACTAGATCCTTGTCTATTCCGCACTAGAACCTATCATTAAGAAAACTTTTTATGATTCAGCTTTGTACAGCCTCTAAACAATGAAATATCGGCAATCCATTAGTATGTGGATATACATTATTATATGGGAGTGCACAAACTGGGATTGAGGATGAAGGAAAGACGTGTCTTTGATTAGTGGAAATCATTAATTTAATGAACTTCATTTGGTCTCTTGCTCTTGGTAAATGGTTTCACGGATTTCTACATTTTGAAGGAAATAGGAAGGGATTCTCAAGCGGACTGTTGTGATGTCTAAATGTTAAATGTCCCCTGAAGAAAGCCTTTTTATCTAGGGAAGCTAGTAGAGTAGACAATGACCTTAGGCAAATACCATTTTTATTTTTTCTAAACAAACTCACTAAAACTGTGTGTTGTACTTAACAAAAGTATAGTAAGGTACATAATATGCTAGTATGTTAAGGTGAAGATGAGAGTATTGCATACAGCTGTCCTGAAGATAGCTGTAAAGATGAAGCCATTTTCCCAGAGTCTCTAGCAGGTGTTGAAATACTGCCCATGTATTCACTGTGTTTTATTTACTGGTGCCCAGAGGGAGACACTTTGCCTGTATAGGGGCAGAATGGTATGATCACCTATCAAAGGATTCTTTGTCATTTATTTATGTCATGCCTCTGCGGCTTTTTTTTTTAAGGTTCCCAGATGAAGTTTACAAAAGTTAAATGACCCGTCATGCTGGGAAGGAGTTTGTTTTTGTTTCGGGAGCTTGTACAGTTTCTCAGTGTGTGTAGGTCCAAATTGTTTTCTATGTGAAAACATGGGTTGAAAAAGCAGGTGGTTGGCAGAAGACCTGAGCTTGGCAGGAGCTCTGAGACTCGCGCTCCCGTGGCTGATGGAGATGGTGTATGCTGTGTTACCTCCAGGGTCGCACGTGGGAGCAAGCAGGAAAGGAACATCGAGTGCACTCCACCCCGCTCGCTGGTGGGTGGAAGAGGAGCAGGAGGACCCCAAACCTACTCTGGCCTCTTTTTTTTCTGGAGTGTCAGTAAACAACGTTCTCTATTTTTCATGCTTATTCCTCAGCATAGCAATATTCTTCTTTAAAAGATCAGATGCAGTAGCAACCTCCATTAAAAATAGGCAAACCTCTACAATAATTTGCTTCATGACACTCAATCTGACAAGCCACTGTAAGTATTCTGGCTCATAGCAAAGATGAAGCTGACACTAGGACACACATATTTACAGAAGTATTGCACAGAAGAAAAAAAAGTGTTCATTGGTATAATGAGAAACATTTGGACTTCCATGACTACATGAGTGCTGGCAGGCACCCAGAGTGTAATCTTCTGATCCATGGTGTCCCTTGATAAGGGTGGGAGATTGTAATTGAATGTAGGTTAGCAAAATTTATGGAGACATCTTTATTCTGGACACTTAATTTGTCTCTGCCTCTGAGGAATTTGTAGCACAACTCAAGTCAGTGTAAGAAGGAGCCACATGCTCTCTTCATTTAGAAATTCTCATGGAACTGAATAGGAACTCTGTGTACAGAGAGCTCCCATGATTGAGAGATGTTCCCCCTCCTCCTGAGGCATCACAGATTGCTTTATTTGTAGTTTCAATTGGGGCTACGTTATTGAACAGAAGACGAGTTATTTCAGATTTTCAGTGGCACTCTACTTAAACTCCTCCTGCAGTCAGACCTGGAAATGCAGCTTCATTTCCCCTACTAAGAAGCAGTCCTTTCAGAAAACGTGCAGGTCACTGAGTGCACTATTTCCAAAAGTAATAGCACTGACTTTGGAGACAGAGGGTGTCTGAGAAGTCTTGTAAATGTTTACGAACAGTATTTAAACATAACACTCCCACTGCAATATGTTATGCCAGCCGTGAAAAGCATTTAAACATCAGACTCCCTCAGCAATATGTTGCGCTAGCCACAATTCACAGACAGGGGAAACTTTCAGAGATGGCCACTTTGTGCGAGCCGATAACTGTAGGTTTCTGCAGGTCAGGTAGCTGACTTCAGAGATGCCAATGCCCTGAAATGCTCTGCCCTCACAAATGCACAGGAGGGCACTGAAGATGTTAATTGGTGAGGTCCTCTGTGTGTACAGCTGGGCATCAGAAATGGAGGCTTTCCAAATTAGAAGCTACTTTTAAACTTTGGCTTCTCCAACTTGCTCGGTAAATTGGAAGCAGAACCAGGAAAAGAATGTAGGAGCCCTGACTCCAGCGGTAATTTCCTGTTATAATTGCTAGACTAAACTTCTGATTTATTTTTATTTTGACTTTTCAGCTGTCACAGCTCCCTCCTCTGTCAGTGACTTTAATTAGTTTGCTGGCAAAGCTACAACATTCTCCGTAGGTGTTTTGCTGTTCTGCTTTATGGATGTTTATACTTTGCCCTAACAGATACTATTTTCCTTCCCGTATCTTCAGTTTCCCAAACTGTGCCCCACAGGGCATTTGGATTCTCAAACAAATAAGCTTATTTTCTCTAGTGAGAAACATCATTAGGAAGCACTGACAGCAGCGAAGGCAACTCTCCAACTACCTCCACCCTTCAGGTCCAAACAAAACAGGTATTTGACAGTATTTGGTGGAAGGCAAAACCTGAGTGAGATACACTAATGGCCTGAGAGGTCTGAGGCTGGGTGTTTTCTTTGGGGTTTTTTTTTTTTTTTTTTTTTTTTTTTTTCTTTTTTCTTTTTTTTAACTGTCTGTGGCTTCAGCAGCAGCACAGCTGAATTGCATAAACATTTCCAAGAAACAGCCTGCTCCTTGGCGCAGAAGCAGCCAGCCCTGCCCGGCAGGGTGCTCGAGCACCCGGTCGCTCTGCGACAGAGGTGTCTCAGTGCTCATCCAGCTGGAGGGCAAGAACTGTTTTCACCAAAGGTTTTTCTTAACTGAGTGCTAAAAAAGAGCAAGAAGACACATTTTGTCTTTTGGTATTAACCTAGAGGCTCTTATTTTACAAAATGAGGGATTTACCTTGTTTAAACCATTAACCTCCTATTCCCTCCCCACCCTAGCTTGATTTGAATGGTGTTTAATAGTAAACCTCAGTTGATGTTTAGGTCCTGCAATTCCCTCACTGAGCATTATCTTTTCTTACTCTTTCTGCAGATAGGGATTTTTTTTATGTTTCGAGTTAACCTGGCAAAGTTATGCCCCTATTCAGAATGGCAAAACATGTTACCTTGTTAACATATGTTGTCCCGTTGCCTTTAGGCTCAAGTAGTCTTTGTCCTGGTTTCTACCCTTGGCTGTCAAAGCTTGGTGGAGCCTCCATCTTATCATGTTTGAAATAATATTCAAACTAGGTTACAAACTGTAATGTGAACAAGGTTTTTGTTTTCAGCATTCTTTTTGTCTGGGTAGTTGACAATTTCATGCTTTAAATGCTGATTTGATAGGCGTACTCCGTAAAACCAAAGCTCCCAAAATTTCTCCTGCTATGTGACTACATGGCTCTCCAACAGCTATATGTATCTTCATTCAGACACTAGGAAAAATTTCTTTACTGAAAGAGTGGTTAAACATTGGAACAGGCTGCCCAGGGAAGTGGTAGAGTCACCATCCCTGGAAGTATTTAAAAGACATGTAAATGAGGCGCTTAGGGACATGGTTTAGTGGGCATGGTGGTGTTGGGTTGACTGTTGGACTCGATGATCTTAGAGATCTTTTCCAACCTTAATGATTCTATGATTCTATGATTTCAAAGATTATTTAATGCAGCCAGGACAGGTAGTCTTTGAGGATGATCAAAACCGAACAGATTTTTTGAGAAGAACCAGAAACTAGCTATTACTTGAAGTATGTCTCAATGTCCAGATCTAGGCCTACATAACAGATTCTTTGTGCTGCTTTGACTTTGGAAATCAGCACGGGATTTGCAGAAGGGAGCGCCTTCCTTCCCCAAGGTACCCTTGGGCTGGGAGCTGTGGTGGCCCAGCACCCCTTCCCTCCTCATGGCCCTCAGGCACAAACTGAAGCCAGTCTTGGACTGGTGGTGTTAGTGCTGAGGCTGAAGGGGACTCCCTCTGGCCTTGAATTTGGGAAGCAGCGTGGATTCTGTAAAAGCCCTTGCCAGGCCTTCTGTCCACTAGCAGTTAGCCAAACGAAAGGACCTTGCCCTCTGATTCATGAGACAGCGATACATCACCTCGATCTTCCAGACAAATGCTAAGACAAATGAAATAATCTTTGCAGGTTTACCTAGCCAGTGCACGTGTTTGCTTTAGCTAGATCCAACGTATATACAAAGCCGGCATTTTCTGTGTGGCACAGCAACAAAAATGACATTGATAATTCCATCCTTCACTGACACCCAGCTGTCTCTATTTTTCATCTTCTTCCTTTCTTCAGCCAAAACCACAAATTGGCCATAATAAGACTTCAAAAGTGTTTAAGTTGAGCTTTTCTGCTGGCAACTGGCCAGCCAAGCTCTCTCACAACCTATCAGATTGTGCATCTCATGGAGGAATCTGCCAAATCACTTGGCAGTGACGGACATAATAAAGGACTCTCTGCTTTCCCCAGACAATTCTCTCAAAGTATCAGTTTGCAGAGTCAGCAAAAACAAAACAAAACCCCCCACATGCCCTGCTTAAAACTAGATTCTTTATAAACAACAACGGGCAGAGAGTTCCCTCAAAGCGAAATGCAGAGGAACAATATATTTAATGCTGCTCTTCCCCTCATCTTCCCCCAAGTTTGTGTTACACAGCTGAAAGGCGTACAGCACAAGGGGGAGACGAAGTCAGCATGACACTGGTAGGTAGGTCTCCTTCCTAGAAGAACTCTGTAGGGGTCTGCTTATAAGATGCTTCACCAAATAAAGCAGAAAAGCAATAATAGCAAACACCACTTTGACGCACTGACCGGCTCCCAAGTGGTTTGCAGGAGTGGGAAGCGGCAGAAGTTTTATTTTGAAATGTGAGCCCTCTGACACTCTCAATTGTAAGTCAGCACAACTAGGAGATGGCATTAAAAAAACCTAGCACTCTTGTTTTGTGCTACTCTACGTGTATAGTTTTGAGAAAGACGAAATGATGATGATAAAGCGTACCCAAAATGTTCGATTAGAAAAGGAAAAAGAAATTACCAGGACTGATTTGGTGTACTGTGTCCTGGCATTCTAGTCCTGACTCTGCAGCAAGTTGAGGAGTGTCGGGAAATTCACTGAAGTCCTCTGACCTTTCTCAGCTCTGTGTAGGCTGTGTAGAGAATGAGGACACACTTGCATGCTTATGCCAAAATGGCACATAAAAGGGAATCCATAGATTGGTCAACTTTTTTTCTTTGTCCTTCCTGACTTTTGTATTTATTTAAATCAGAATAGCAACAGAATACGTAGGCAGATACAGAGGTTTATGTTTAGAAAATGAATTCTAATGTAGCTGGTCTATCTTTCCTTGTTGAGCATAGTCCATGTTGCTGGTGTATGATATTGCTGAGGTGTGGCACTGGAGACTTCTGAGGTATTTAAATGAACTGTCGCTACATCTTTAATTAGTACATGCAATAGAGGAAGAGCATCTAGGGGATACAGAAACCAAATTAATGCTTTGTTTCAGCCTTCTTGTCTCTAGTATAATTCGTGTATTAGTGATATGATGAGAACTGTTGATACTGGTCAGTTAAAGGAAAAGGGGGGATAACTGTCAGAAAGCAGACTCTTCATTTATAGCACTATTTAAACAAAAACTTCTATTTGATTTACTGAACAATAGATATTATGGAATTTCTAGATGTATTGGATATTCCAGACTAAGGATTTATAACAAATAAAATTATATCTGAGCAAGACATGGCTGAAAAATAAAGAGAGCTTGAAAACTTGTTTGTGTAGCTTAACAGAGGAGGCCAGTATATGTTTTATTTGACTGGGATTTTCTTAGGGGTCTTGTCTGTCACAGGGCTTAGGGCTACTTCAGCTTCTGACTGTGGAGTCTACTGTATGGCTTTTATCGTCACTGGAAGCATCAGGAATTTACACCACTGCATTCATAGAAACAGGCTCATCCTTCAGGGCAGTTAAAGGTCATCACTTGTTATTGCTGATCTGAAACCTTCTATCACACTCGTACCACTTCTGCTCTTAAATTCTGATCAAAGTAGGAGGTGGCTTTGTACTGAGGTCCCAAATAATGAAACTATTAGGCATCTGCTAAGGTTGGTAGGATTTCTCAGCACCTCTTCTCTAGGGCAGTATCCGTATTATAGCCTTCCTGCTCACTGTCAGTGTGTTGGACTGGGGAAAAGGGGACAATGAGTTGCTGGAGATGATGCCTGGCCTCCCAAAGAAACATAAAATTAGAAGCGGGTAAGACTGCTTAGGCTCTCTGTGTGTCTGCTTGCTGCTCCAGGGGGTCACCATATACTGTGCTCTTGCTAGTAGTATATTCTGTCACCTTATGTGGATGATAATTTCATAGTCAAGTGTATACAGAAGTTTGCTCCTGCACACATTTCTCCTTGCTTTATTTCATCTTCATGCATGTACCTCTACTGAGCATAAATATAGTCCTCTACTTTCTTGGCCCTGCAGCCAGTGTCTTTCTAGTAAGGTGGTGTTCAGAATGGAACACAATTCTCCAGGAGCAGAGCATTAAATAAAAGATGCAAGTATGTTTAGCGCGCAACCCAAAATAACATTAGTCTTTTTATTTTGCTTGAACAAATACCCTATTTCTGCTGTTACAAACATTTTCATTCCCCAAGTCTTACTCTTTGGGAAACATTTAAAAGTATATCGATGAAGCTGTGTCAATGAACTTTTATAGGTAAATTTTGAAATGGCAGAAGACCAATTTTGTTTCTCATTTCAGTATATGAGTATGTATCTCTTGGTTGCTTTGAAAAATCAGTGTTGTCAACATATTGTATGTTAACTGTGATTTTTTTTATCTCATTTCTACAATGGTAAACCAAGAGTAAGATTTGGCAGTATTTGTTACTAATAACACGCACATGGTTTCTGATGATGATTAAAGCAATAGGCATGGTTGTCATGGACATGCTGATCAAAGTCTAGAAATCCAAGAAGCTGGCTTGGCAAACATTCTAACATTTAAATCAAAATCTGGTTTTGCAGATTTTTCAGTATCCTAGCCATGCTTTTTGGAACAAAGGCTTTTCTTCTGCTACAAAATGCCTAGTTGAGCTGATCATTAGAACCATCCTTGGGCCAAATATATATAATACTCATTTCTGTGCTAAGTCAGTTTAAAGCATAGTATTTGCAGAATTGCCAAATATTAGTTGCTATCTGATGTGTCAATTACTAAACATGGAATGGTCTGAGAAGTTGATAGTGTGGGTTTCCTTCTTTGCAAATCCTAGTCATCACTCCACAGCTAGTATAGAAATAGAAAACATGTAAAAGCTCAGTACCATACAGTCTGAGAAAACAGATTGATTAAATAATAGTATGCTGTTTTCATAGGCCTCTGTCTTAATAAAAAAAGACTTGGAGGTATTGACACAAGCAAGCAGTGTAACAGAAAAATATTTGGGAAGAATGGTAATGTGGTGACAGGACTGGGGTGGGACTTCCAATACCTGGTTTGAGTATGTAACCCTAACAGATTTCCTGTCTGGTCTTGGTCAGGTCATGTAATCAGACCGTACCTCAGCTCTTCATTTGCGGGGGGGGGTGGGGGGGGGGGGAAGAGGTCCTTTTGCTGTTCCCCGCCGTTTCGGCGGGTCCTGTGGCATTGTATAATCACTTTGGGCTACGGTGTAGCATAATGGAACCTTGAATTTCATCTGGGCCATCTAAGTGCTATTATAACATACCAAGCAAATAACACTTACAAAAATTTCAGTCAACCCTTTTCATAGAAGAATATTCGGGTGCATAGTGTATTGCACGGAAACATGTTATCTCTAGATGAAGCTTGTTAGTGGAGTATTAATAGAAGGTGAAACTTCCCTTGCATTCACGATTCTAACTAACATCAGATTTATTTTTCCTGAATGTTCACATGAATTTTCCAGGTTTTAGCATTTCAAACAGTGTGCGTGTATATTCAGTTATGATGTCACGTGTTATATACAGGGCAACAGGCAATGATCAAGTGTTGAATGTGTTTGGTAGACCTTCAGAGCCACAGAGCTCAACTAACCCTACCTGAATTTTCTATTAAGGAGAGCTGCAAATAATTATCTTGGTTAACTGTACTTCAAGGGCTTATTTTACCTGTGCATGCTACTCTTTGCTTGCTGAATGATTGTGAAAGAGCTCCCAAACTGACTAGCTACACTTGTGGCCAATCACAGCTTTAATGTTTGTTCCCGTAGGACTTTGAAAACAATGGAATTACTTGAGCATATAAATAGCTGCCTAATGAATCTTCTTTTGAAATTATTGCATAACTCAGCCTAACCGAGAAACTAAAATTTCAAGAACAGGGAAAGAATAGGTCTCTGGTCCTTATGCATGTGAAGACAACCGTCAAAATGTGAACCAAATGTTAACTCTCACAATGAAGCGAACGTACAGAAAAAAATGCTCTTAGGGAAATTGTGCAGCGAAAACTGTTTCCAATGTATTATTTAATGCAATATGAAGTAAAAAGGCGGGTAGGGCTAGAAAGTGGGGATGAGTAGTGCCTAAATGAACCTGGATCTTTGCTGTATAATTTAAGTATTGTATGTCTCAGAGAAAATAGGGATTTGCATATCAAATTAGGCATGTGGAAGAGTTAAAATTGCACTCGCCTGCTGGGATGCAGTGAGGCACTTCTTTTCAGTGTTACAAGATCATATTCTTCCAAACAGCTTGAGATAAAAGGAAGTGGTTGAAATCTTTCTTGCCCCTTCTCTGATACAAAATTGACCATGCTGAATTAATTATGAAGAAACTAGGAATGTATTCATTTTAATAGTTTCCTGATGTGTGGACTCTTTTGTCCCTCTTCATCCGTTGCTTGAAAACATACAATGGCAATACCCTCCTCCTCTCTCCCTCCCCCTTCTCCTCTGGTAGCACACCATATTAGATATGTTGGCATTTTTTTCAGTAGTTGGAATAGGAGTTTTGGAGCAGTGAGGGTCACACCCTTGCTATAATCAGGTGTTACCTCTTCCAAGCTGAGGTCAAGACTTGTATTTTTGGACCTGTTTAATTGGTCTACCTCAGATGGCTTCATGTGGGTTTCAGATTTCTCCTAGGGCTAATGTGGCACAGCTGGGGCACTGCTCTAGTGATGAGCTGACAAGACTAAAGATGATGATCTTCTGTCCTTTAAAAAGCAGTGGAGTAGCTTTGGTAGCCCCCTTGCCTCCCCATAGGTCATGGGACCCTTGCAGAAGCAAAACAGGTAGGAAGGCAGACAGATGTCACTGGAGGTAATTTTATTCCAAACCTAAGTGAGTGACAGGTGCTTCTGAAGACCTATTCAAAATGTGGGATGTTGCCTTCTGCTTCATTGCTTTTCTGAGATGTGCTTATGCAAAGTCTCCACCTGAAGAGAAGATTTGGACTGAATTATGATGTTGAGATGCAGCTGCAGATCTCCAATAGATCCTGTGATGGTATTTCTTTCCTTATTAAGTGTCCAGGTAAAGAAACTGCATGAGAAGACTCCGTCCAGCCTAGACTGGGTGTGCCACTATTTGGTCAAAGCAAATTTTCAAAAGAGGATTTGGATCAGGGAGTTTTCGAATTTCTGTGGTGACCATAGAGTTTGTGTTGCTTTCTGTTTTGTGCTTCAGCTGAGAATTTGAGACTTTTTTCACATGAAACTACATGCAGAATAATAATGTTTTCTCTACTATTTGAACTGTTTGTGAAAGCTGCATAGGAACTTTAATTGCAGACATAGCAACTTGCAGAACATTTAGTACTTGCTCTTCATGAACTACTGTAGCTTAATCTGATACTGGGTGCAGCTTGATATAACTTTGGTGTGAATTTACAGAGGGGAGTAGAGAAAGGGCCTGTATTAAATATAAAGAGGACTGTAGGTGCTGATGGGACATAGCTTCCTCTGCTGCCCGAGTGGCTTTGTAAAATCCTGCTCTATGACTATCTGTATCTTTTGGTGCCTTTATGGTTTTGTAAATCTGGACCTGTTGTGGCTTTTTTCCATGCCATATATCTGCTGGGCTACATTTGCTGAAAGTACTTTGGGAGGGACTTTAATACCACAGTGATCTTAAGAAATAACTTCAACTTGGGAATCTGCTACTTTTGCCCGTTCATTATAAATAAAGTCTGTTGATCTCCAGGGATGTCAGGAGAGACCACTGCTTTATGCTAAGGCACTTTATCCTCTGAGGCAGAGTGGTCTGTAGGACTCAGATGACATTAATGAGGCAATTACAATAAATAATGATTTATTTCAATTAGAAGCTTTGACATCATTCATATATCTAAAAATAACATTAATTTCTTTGCCCAGTTTCCAAATGAAACTGCATCATCCCAAAGCATTAGCTGTTTTTCTTGTATCCTAACAATTTGTAGCCCACAGCAAGGTCAACCTGATATAACAGATATTTTAATATCCTTAATGAAGAAAAAAATTCTTAAGAAACATATCAAGTTCCTATGCAGTTTCCTGAATAGTCTCTGACCTGGGCTCTGACAGTGGCCAAAAGATGAGCGCTGTGCTCTCTGCAGGCTGGGCACGGGAGTATGCAGGGGAAGGTATTGCACTGGGAGGTGGAGAATACAGGGAGTAGGGAGGAGGAGGAGGCAAAGCAGAGAATATTTTAATTCAATGTGACTGCACAATGCAATATGAAATGCGAATAGCCGTGTTACCACTCAGGAAATGGCTTGTTTTGCTCTGATTTGACTTTACGCTGCTTGTTACACCCTCTGGACTGACACACTCTTTTCTTGTTCCCTTCATATGTGTACGAATCATAATAATGACGGATCTCTTTTAGGCTGAATCAGAAATGCCTTTGCTCTTGTAAAGGTTTTATCTCTTCAAAACAACTCTTGGAAAGCAAAGGAAATATTGTTAAGACGATAAGGACGAGTTTCAGGGGAAAGGATGTTTCTAGAAGAACTCGGCCTTCTTCCTTCCTTCTCCTCTGAAAGGGACAGGATCTCTTTCAACTACCCACTAAGTCCTTAAGGATTCAAGACCTGGTTCATGGCATATCCTGCGCAGCGCATAAGAATAGGTATAGCTACGGTAAGAAAGATCCAACAGGAGAGTGCATGTCACGAGGAGAAGAATGTGGTCTTGTGGTTATGGCACTGCACTGGGCCTCCACAAGCCTGGACTTCATTTCTGGTTTGACTACAACCTCTCTCTGTGGGTTTGTGGACAAGTTATTTGATCTCTCTGTGCTTCAGTTTTTCATCTGGAGTACGGGCAGTACTAGCGTACTTCACGTTCTGGGAGTGTAATTAATGTTTGTTACTACAAAAGTGAGCAGTATGCATGAATCTTGAGTTACACGAGTCTCAGATAAGGTTTTGAACAAGGACTGCTATAGGCCTGTCACCAGTGAACCTGACCTTGCCTCTTGAGCCAATTTTTTAAAAGGTTCTGCTTAACAGATGGGAGTACGGGCAGTACTAGCGTACTTCACGTTCTGGGAGTGTAATTAATGTTTGTTACTACAAAAGTGAGCAGTATGCATGAATCTTGAGTTACACGAGTCTCAGATAAGGTTTTGAACAAGGACTGCTATAGGCCTGTCACCAGTGAACCTGACCTTGCCTCTTGAGCCAATTTTTTAAAAGGTTCTGCTTAACAGATGTTTTATTTCGTACATTCTATGTTTTCCCTTTACAACCCGGTTGGTTAAAGTAGTCAGAAATGTCATTTTCCATTAACTGCTTGTGACATCTCCACTGATACATCATTAAAAAAAGTAAACAAAAACCACATGGTAGAAGGTAAGGCAAGTACATATACAGTTGTTATAAGGATTTCTAGCTAGAAAATTCATCATGCAAAAGATAAAGCATTGGCCCTCTTTAGAAATCTTCCCACTGTAAAAAAAAAAACAACGCAAGGACTGCCCGCACCCCCTCTAACCTCCCCACCCCAAAGCAGCGTAGTGGTGGAGGCTCCCAGGACGCTAGCACACAGAGCAGGCTGTGGCCTGTCCTCCTCCAAGATGAAATACCACAGCAAGAGTGTCATTGCTTCTAGCTGGAATGGGCCCTTTCCTTGAACTATTAAGAAACAGGGAAAGGAAATAAAGACCAGATGAGCAACCACCCTCCCTTTCTCCACCTCAGCCTCCTTCCCTCCACCTTCCCCCTCCACCACATTGTCTCCAAGATGACATGCAAAAAACACCGATTCAGTCAGTCAGCCTGCTTTAAATTACAGCATTCTTTCTGAGCCTGCATAGCCAAAAATGAAACATAACTTCAGCTGCTGATATCTAAACTGCATAAATGTTTATTATGTTTAATAACGTGAAAGAGATTTTTTTCTGGTCCCAGTATTCTTTCCTCTAGAAAGAATTCTGCCAGATTACATATGAGTGTGATGCGTAGAAAAGAGTCTTAGAAACCCACCCTTTCTGCCCACAACAGCCGTGTGTAAGTCTGTTCACCTCAAGAGCCCTGAAATCCCATGAACTTATTTAGTTCACGTGCCAGACATCGCTTGAGAGCTCCTCGCTTGCTCACTTGCTTTGGATCCCTGTGCATGTGCAGGTGTCTGGGAGGAACCCCTTGCTAGAGTTTTCTTCTACTGTAGGCTCAGTCTCTCTACTATGAATGACCAGGCTTTTAACATCTTAATTGAAGTGAATCAGAAAAGTCTCACTGTTTCAAACAATAACCACTGGTTTGCAATGAAAACTTATAGGCATATTCTATACTTTAGATGACCCAAAGATGACCATCCTTTGGTGTGAGGTTTGTGATAATACAGTATGAATCTGCACCTCTACTCTCTTCCATCCTTCTCTCCCTTCCCAGTCCATCCTGTTCCTGCAGTTGTATTTGCATCTTCCACTGTGTTCCTTCACTGTTTTTTTCCACTATGTGCTAAGCTCGCTTGAATCATCTAAAGAATCACTTGTGTCATGTTACCATAACAGCATCAGCAACTGCCAAACTTTGTTAACCATTCTGTGACATTCATGGTTTTTGTTTGTAGTGTTACAAGAACTTTGAGCATTTTACTGAAACTCTTACAAAAAGGAACTGAGGTAAACTGGTTCCCTCCATAATATCTTTCTTGATTACATGCAGAAATACACAGTGCCTTGAAGGTGAGGAAGGATGGACTGCAATCAATACTTACAGAGTGAGAATGCTAATAGGTATCTGAAGGGTGAGAGCACAACACAGTCAAAGCATTGGCTGAAGAGGACTTCTCACATCAGAGTTCTGGCTAGACTGAAGGAAGAGAAGTGGCATCTAGGAGATGACTGATGCACAGAAAAGATACCGAATAAAATTTATAGCCTTTTCAATGATTCAGATTCTGCCAAAAAGTTAGTTAACTGACTCCTTATGTCTTCACTACTAATTATTTTGTTCTTCTAATCTGTCACAAAACAAGCCAGGAGAAGGACTGTTATCTGAAACTTTTTAGGAAACAGAAAGGTCATAGGTTGAATCAGGCCATGGATGTTGTATGTCTTGGTCCACAACTGTGGCTTTTGAGAGAAATAAAATCTCTTATGTGTTGAAATAGGAAACTCATGTCTGACTCATCAGGCTGCCTGGCTGTATTGTAAGAAAT
The DNA here is from genome assembly GCF_000690835.1 of Fulmarus glacialis. Taxonomy (NCBI): domain Eukaryota; kingdom Metazoa; phylum Chordata; class Aves; order Procellariiformes; family Procellariidae; genus Fulmarus; species Fulmarus glacialis. The sequence goes on along the minus strand of NW_009192261.1, from coordinate 86,638 downwards.
AAGTCTTTTGGATACCTATGTTTTAGGCTTGTTCTGTACAGCTACATAGCAGGAACTTTGAGATTAAGATAATCATTGCTGTTAAAAAATTTTGAATGGAAACTCTCTTTTGATCAGAATATAGTCAGAAAAGTGCAAGAAAATGGTAACTGTCTGAACAAGTGAGTTGTAATCACCATTTCCTTTAATGCCAGTAGATGACATTTCTATCCCAGTTTTTTTCATTACCTCTTTGCCTGTTCCTTCTTTAAAAAGCAAAACTATTCAACTGTTTGCAACCTTCACAATGTGTTTGTACAGTGGCCCCAGACAGCATTTCCTATATTTAAGCATTTTTATTGTCAAAGACACTCTCACACAGCATTTCCTTATCATGGATACCTAAAATCTTACTTCCTGAAAGTCACCACTTTCCTGCCTGTGTAGAGGGAAGTAGCTGTCACCATAGGAGTCTCACACGGGACTGCTCTGAGCACGTGACATTGGCGGTACCCCAGATCTGTTGCTAGCTGCTGACCCAAAATGGGGGAGTAGCCTGAGGCCAACTGGTAGTTCCATATTTTTTGACAAATACTGACCCTAAGCAACATCAGGAGATGGACTCGGAGATGGACGGGCCTTACAGAGTAAATAATCTTTCTCCCCAAAGGGAGAAATTTTTTCAAGAAAAAACCCAAACCAACACCACACCCCACCATCAAGTTAGGAATCTCCTACTGGTGAAGAACACGCTGCACCAGAAAGCACATGTGAAGGACAGCTGTGGTGTTCAGCTACTGCACATGTTCAGGAGCATTTTTTTTCCTAAGGTGCTAGTTCTATTTTTAAAATTATCCACATCGCCCTTTTCAGAATATCTGATTCCACTTTTGTCCGAGCAGACAGTTTTAATACCCACAGGCAAGTAAAGTGAAAAGCTCATTATCAAACAATAGAAAGGATGAATACATGTTCTAATAGAAACCTCATGAGAGCAGAGGATCCACCAAGGGGCTGTAGGGCACAGAAGGCATGACAAGGCTTTGCGCTATGTTCAGTACTTTTCATGGGAACATGTTTGTGACCAAGGCCATCTTCAACTTTTCTAAAGTCTAAGGCAGTCTTCCTGACACAGACAGTGAACAGGCCACTGCAAAATGTCTTTACTAGATGCCGTCTCTCTCTGTTGTTTGCTCAAGGGTAAGAAACTATTCATTTTTGAAAGGGTATTGTGCAAGAAGCATCTGGTATAAAATGCTTGCCGTAGTGTTTGCTGCAGAAGATGATTGGAGAGGTGGGATGAAGATGTGGGGAAGGGAGGCGTGTAGTTCTTTATCCCTTTTGCTACTGTTTCTCCTTTCCTGTTTCATCCTGATACTCTTTCCATCGAGAGATGCTAGTCTAAGGATAGATTCATGCCTGCTCTGCTTGCAAACATGCAGTAGGAGTCAATTTGCCTTGATCTTGGAGGGGAAGAAAAAATTCCAAACCATTCCAAAAACCTTATCAGGAGTCCTTTTTTGTTTTTCGTTGTCTCTGTTGCATGGGAGTATTTCAGCAGTGTTACTGATTTAAGAAAAAAAAGAAAAAATCAATATAGAATGGTAAAATAGAAGACGAACAGAAACAAGTGTATCCCACCTGACTCACTATAAGGTCTCTGAGTCTAAGGGTATTATTTTCCCAAATCAAGGAGTACCATCAAGGCTGTGCTGTTCTGGTAAGCCAAGGATTCAGACTCTTGTGCGGAGGTTGGCACACAAGCAAACGTCTTCTAGCCCCTTGATTTATTTTTTTTAGTCTTTCCAAGGACCAGTTAACTTTATCCACTCTGCATTTCAGGGGGATGTGCAGTTCATTGTGTGCCTGGTGAGAGGCTCATTATCCTCCGCAGGCTCAACACAAATCCTTGATTTTTAAAAGGCGACAAAAGAGGCGGCCGGTCCCGGTTTCCGGTCTCCCTGGCCGAGCCAGCGCGGCGGGCTCCTCGGCCCCGGCCCCGGTGCAGCTGCCTCTTTGTGCGCTTGGGCATAATGAGGAGGGCTCGGGAGGAAGCTGACACAGGTGTGCCACGGGGCCAGGGACTTGGCCGGGGACGCTGCCTCGAGAGCGCGTGCACGTCTCCCCACACACAGGTCTTGTGTTTGGTCTTGGCCACAGCCTTCAAGGGCTTCCTTGTCGTGGCACAAACAACGGCGTCGCGCAGCCTCCCTTGTGCGCTGCCTCCCGGACGGCGCTGGCCAGAATAATCCCCTTTCTCAGCCCTAATACCGCAGCAGAAATGTCATCCTTATTCTGTAATGCTGGCATTTGTCAACTTGGTGGAAACAAAGAGAGCATTCATTGGGTGGAAGACAGGCGGAGGGCCTCAGGAAAAGCCCTTTGAGGGGACAGAAAACGTTCTTCTGTCAAACTCTGAACTCCACCGGAGCCGCCGTTTGTCTTCAGGTCTGACCGGACTGGAGACAGAGGGCTGCCTTGCGTTGACCCACGTCTTCAGCTGGGGTCGCAGGGCAAATTCAGGTTTATTTTTTAGGACAGCTGACTAGCAACAAATGGCCTTTCTTCCAAGGCAGACCCATCTTTAATAATTGTAGAGCTCTACTGCTCAGCTGGGTTCGCTCTTGCTTGGCAAAATTAAACTTATAAGAAATGCATTTATCTTCACACTTACTTTATATACAGATGCAGTTATTCTAAGATCACTAATATCACTAATCTAATATCACTAATATCACGACACTTGTATTTCCTGTCCAACACTTAGCAATACAAGGCCCTTGCCAGCAGCGAGGGACAACTTGAGCTCTATCAAAGGTACCAGTGAGAGGCAGCAAGACGAAGCAGGGGAAGCCTGCTCTTCCTTGGACATCCTAATAAGCCCTGCAGGATGCTGAGGGACAGTGGACATTTCCAGTGGAGACAAATATGTCAACAACAACCTATGGAAGAGATTGAGCCCTTAGGACAGTTTGCTCAATGAGTCAGCAGACTCCTCCTCACATACTAGCTGAGCACAAGCACTGAGCTCACTTAAAAATCTCTCTACTCGGAGCGATGTGCAGAGGTGGTTAACCCTGGGGTACTTGTGTTATGAAGACGGCTGCAGTGGAGAACTGGGAAGCTTAATAATTTCAGACAATCTTATCTTTCTATTTTAAATTGTCCTCTAATGAGGCTGTGTTAAAGCATTATCACACCTCGCTACAGACGTCGCTGTGTTTTAGTGAAAAGTTAAATGAATTCGGTGGGCTGTTAATAACTTACCCTGGGCTATTTCCCACTTGCTCCCATTCCAGAGCAATCACCAAATTATACAGAGTATATCTGCTGGTATGGAAATGCAGCTACCTTTGAGGTGGAGAGCAGTACCAGTGTGTGCTTTGTATTTTGCTAACTCTTCACAGTAATAAAACTTTTGTCTAAAAGTACTGGGGTATGCTCAGTATGTATGGTCTTCAGGAAGCGAAGCCCTTTCTAATAGCTATCAAATGCAAGGGTGTGTTAACGACAATGGGATTTGAATCAGTTTTGAGAAGCTGAAACAATTTTATCATAATACATAATTACTCTAAATGTAAGATTAATAACAGCAGCAATGAGAAAAGGATATAGAAAGATAAGAATGTATTCATTAGGCATTTAACTTCCATGCATAAATGGAAACAAAAGAAGAGTATGTTATGTACATTTAGCGTGAGGCATACAATTCACTCAGCAAATGTAGGGAATTTTCCTTAAAATGGTAAATGTTACAGTTCAATTTGATATAACGTTATTGCTAGATGGATCATCAGTGAAGCTGTTGTTAAATAGCTCTATACTAAATTTTGAGAGCTGATGAAAATTGACAGAGAAGGCTGTGGGACGGCGGGATGGTGCCTCAGGTGACCCCTTCCTAAAGGCTGCCATAGCCAAGCTGGCTCGGGAGGAGGAATTGTGTTCTAAGCCATTCCAGTTCCTTCTTGAAGATAAAAGGAAGAAATATGTGTCAAGCGTGTCACTGTTAATCTCTTCTCTCTTTTGATGGTTGTGGGGAGTGCTTTGGTTGTACAACAAGATGCTACAGCTGTCAGATTGGCCTGTGGGCAGCACACTCTGCGTTGCCAGGATGCGTTCAGGGAAACATGTGCAAGAAATCATTTTAGAGACTGCCCATCACCTGCTTCTTTTTAAGGACATGGTTCTGCACATGAAATCAGGATATAAACAGGAAAGGCCTCCTCCTTTATCTTGTTATCTGCATATGCAGTAGAAGGGGGATCCAGAGCGTCTTCACTTCTCTAAAGCATCCACAGTTAAGTGCCTTATTCCTAAACCATCACTTAGGACTTGGGTTTAAACAGCATGAACTGAAGTCACGTCCTCAAGTACTTGAAAATCCCTTCCCTTGCCTGTCCTGTATTCCCCACTGGATATAAAACAGTGGAGTAGATATTTTCTTCTGCTGCTTAGAAATATATGAAGAATGAGTAAGGAGAACTCTTCAGAGTGCATGGACAGGGAATTTAAGGACTGTAAACATAATCTGTAGTGAAGTCAATAGAAAGAGTGGATTAAAATAGAAACATAACAATGTGTTATGAAGGAAGGAGATGTAAGAAAAAAGTGTGGAATCACATATTCATTGTAATTTGCAGCGTAGCAAGGAAGTGGAATGTTAATACCAAACAAACTTGCACAGAGATAGATGTGTCCATCGGTCAGAAGTGCATATCCATGCTCTCTCAGCAGCTTCTCTAACAGTTAGCAGTGTTGCCTGCTCTTTCACTGATTTTTTCAGTGGGCTCTGTTCTTAAAATATTTCATATTAAAATAGTGCTCTTCTCTAGAATGGGGGGTGGGACGACGACTGTTTAGTGTTTTAAACTGAAAATAGTAGTTGCGATGTCCATGTGTGTAGTTTTAATTCTTTGCTTTTTCTATGCTTCAGTTTGATTTGTGAAATGGCAAAAAATTCACTGTTCTATATCATGTAATATTAGCAATCTTAAATGCATTAAAACTTCTGAAAAGCTTTAAGAACAGCCTCCAGAATTTACTTCATTTGCTATCATTGATAATATAGCTGTCAGTTTTTCCTTCCTGTAGATGTTTGAAAACATCCCAGGGCCATTAAACACAGTGAAGCCTTTAAACACAGTGAAGCCTTGTTACTCTATTTAGGTTTATGATCTAATAGCTTATTCAGCATATTAGGGTAGATGCATGTGAACTGGGATGGGATGGAGCTCATTTCGTACTATGCCTGTCTTTGCGCTGTTTTTCTCAGGCTTTATCCAGGTTATTTAACATATTGTTCTTTTATATAAAACTTGCAAAGCTTAAAACATATAAATATTTTTTGTAAGTAAGGGTAGGTAGGGAAATACAAAAGAACCTACCCAAACCTTTTAACAAAATTTGAGTCTCTAAGTTGGGATTGTCCCCCAATTAGTTTATATCTATGACACCGTGCGGTTAGTGCCAGTTGAGTGATCTATTATGACTAAATTTGTCAAACCAGAGGTGTTTTTTAAAAAGAATAAAGAAGAAAAAAAGGCTTTTGATGCCAGAAGACTGTAACCACACAAGAACTATCTTTCAGTTCTCTTATGAAACAGATGTTTCATTGCTTCATATAGAGGAAACAGAGATCAGCTGATTACCTCACAGGTTGGCCTGAAAGAGTGAGCGTGTTGCTCGCAGTCGATGACTGCAAAGAATGTTTTAGAAATGCACAGTTTGACTTGGGAAAGGGGCAGTAGTGAATAACCAGTTTGGAGTGGTACTTGGCAAAAAGGTTGTGATGACAGTATATTTTTGAAGGCACCATGAAACAAAGAAGTGTTCCAAAAAAGGAGATACGCACAACAAATTCCAGGGCAGGAGAACAGCTGCAAAAATCTTCTCTGACTTTGTTTGATCTCTGATTTTAAACTGAACTGCTTTGTTTCACAGAGCCTGCAAACAACTGGAGCCACTTCCAGTGCCACTATTCATACCTGTTTGTAGAAAAGTTGGAGCTATTTGCAGCCAACTTGGTGTGTAGATGGATCTGCACTTAACAGGACTTTGTTAACCAAGGAGGAGAGGTATTTAAAATGATTAGTTCAGATTTTACAGTTGTGACCTCTGCAGGCTGCACAGCCGCTGTTGGTGGGCAGCACCGTTCTGCAGGGAGGGTGCAGAAGGGCTCATAGGGCTGGATGTCATCCTGCTTGGTGCGTAAGGTAGCGTGGAGGACACAAGATTAGGAGTGCTGCTGTTTGGTGTCCATACGCATCTGTCACTGGGATAACTTGCAGATATTTGTCTGCCTGGATTGCAGGTCCTGTCACATCACTGGATAAGCACCCATTACACACAGGGGAGCAGACAGACGCCCCTGCTTTGGTGCTGTTGTCCTGCAGCCAGACCAGGCGTGCCCACAGCAGGAGGCACACTGCTTGTGATGCAGATGTCTGCAGCTTCTGCTCAGGTGACTGGGGTGGGCCATGGCAGCCCTCAAGTGCCGTCATAAAAGCTGGGTGGTCTGTCCCAGCTAACATATACACAACTTTGCAGCTTTTTGCATAGGATGCTTCTTTGGAAAACATTCTCTCTGTCCGTATTCACTGGAAACTGTTTTGGGACTTCGTTGAAGGACACATTCAACACTGTATAAGGAGAACTGTGCTGAAAATTTAAGGCAGCCCTGTTACAGCAAAGTCAGTTTTGTAAACTTGCAGAAGAAATTGCTTTCAACCACAACTTAGCAATAGTCTGTTGAAGTGTGTGGGGCCAGTTTAGGGTTTGCATTCCCCTCTCTCTCAAACAATTAGCTTAGCTAAAAGTGGGTTATACTACAAGTAACCAAGAGACAAAAGTAACGTCTCTTCTGCTAACCAGCGTTATGGATTAACGAAGAACAGAAGTAAAATTGCACATGAAGCTCCTGCCGGCAGCGAGAGCTTTTCAAACTACAGTTCAAAATTTCTCCCTAGAAAAGCAGTGATCAAGATTGCCTGGATTTGAGCCTGCAGTGCCTGTGTTGTGCACAGTAACAGCTGCTCCTTCCTGGCTGGGAACAGGACTGGCAGGGGGACGGGGACAGTGCGGGGCTTCCAGCAGCTGGGAGTAGGTCATTTTAGTATTTGCACTGGTGAATAGGAAGGACAAAAGGAAAGAGTTGGACCGTGCCAGTAAAAGGGCATATAAATAAAGGATGGAGAATTTTTCTTCTGTCCAGGAAATAGAGACTAATTATTCACAAACCTGTTTACTACAATAAATAAAAGCCTTGGAGCACAGAGTTTTGCACTCATTTGAATATGGTAATTATCTTTAGGCCGTTCAGATAGAGATTAATATCTCCACAAGCAAAGGATATATTCATTGCCTTAAATGGAGAGAGCCCAACAGCCCCTTACACTGACAAGATAGAGTTTTCAGAAGGAATTAAGCACCCAAGGCGCACTGACTTCCTACGGCTGCCTTAAAATTCCTGGACTAATGATGTACTACCATGGCAAAGTATGTAATAGGAGGAAAGGGCCTGTGACCATTTTGGCCAGTGTGAAGATGAACTTCCCTTTGCAGCATCTGCACTGTTGCACATTTGCTTTCCATAAGCCAAGTGCTTAGTCATGTAAACATGTTTCCGAAAACAAACAAGCCCAGATGCTAGCTGAATCAGAGTTAAAGAAAGGTTGTTCAGGTGGTACTGTCTAAACCAAGGCCCTATATCCCAATACATGCTGGTACCTGACTACAGAAGCAGCAAACTGAGCACTGTTTTCTCCCATATTATATTCAATGGGTTACCCCTTTGTGTCTTTGATCCTTTCTTAGTAGAAATTGCAGTGTGCAGTATCGGATTTTGAAGGGAATATTCTGAAACCTTGCGTTGCAGACCAAATATCACAAAATAGACACAAAATGTACACTTGTTGTAGATGGTGGGAAATTTGGTCAGTTAAATGGAAATAAAAAAGTTTGTGCATTACATCTGAGGGAGAAACAGAGCTATCCAAAATGCTGAGTAACTTTAAAGGCAGGTATGACTTTGGTGCCCCTGTCTCCCCCCTCAGCAGAAATAGTGTGAGCAATACAATCGGTTCTTTCAGCCTTGCCTACGTGCACATCCTTCTTGATGATCAGCTGCCTGAAATCGGTTCTCTTCCAGAAAACAGAAGAGTAAATGAGCTGAAATTACCATCAGATAGTCTGTGCTTATTAGTAGTTAATTAACAGAGTTCTCTGTTCTCTTACGTTTTTTTCTTTCCTGCTATGACTTTCATGCTCTTCCTTATTCTTTTCTTCTTTCCTTCTTTTTCAGGATCAGTGTTCTTAATGTTTAAAAACTTCAACAGTGGAGGAAAAAAAAAAAGTATGCATAAAATCTCCTCTAAGTCATTCTTTTCTGCAGAAAAGCAGTGCTCTGTGTCATCTACAAATGAAGCTTTCTTTCCAGTTACACCTCTCCCCCCTCAGCACTGTCCTCCACCCTGACTACTTGCTCCTCTTAGTCACATTATGATAAACAGACTTCTCTCTGTGGGGTTCGGTGGTTAGTAATAACTCAGCCCCATGAGGCAGAAATACAACTTTATAGTCTATGTGATCTGTCAGAAGTGGTGATATGTAGGACTGTACTGTAAGTAGTTGCAGGAAATGAAGCTTACGGACCTATTTATTAAAATCTATTGTAGAAACAGACACACAAACTGTAGCAATTAATGAAAAAAGTCACAGAAATCTCGCTGTATACAACTTGCAAATTATTTTTAAACACAAAATTGCACCAGTAAACTCTTTTCAATTAATGATTTACCAGTTCCATTTAAAATTGAGCAGGAGATCCCAGCTGAGTGTAGAAACTGTAGTAGATGGGAAAATATTGCACATTGGCTTTGGCTTCTTCTGAATTTCAAACCAAAAATGAGTGTAGATAATGGTTTTGTTTATAATACTAACAACTTGCTGGGAACTTGAAAATTTGCCTTTTTACCTCTCTTACAACATCAGAATTGCAATCACTTTCCCAGACTTGACTGGGGAAAAAAAAATGCTCCTGACTGATGGAAAAAGATTCTCTCAAACAGGGAGCAATCACAGAAAACCATTAACTCATATTAAACATATTACTAATACATGTAAAGAGACCGCAGGAGCTGAAGTGTTCTCCATGCCATGCTGATTCAAAACCAGCAAGAAGATATGCATCCTTTAGATGCATAGAAAGATGGAAGAAAATATCCTAGAAAGTTTATTATCCCAGGATAATCAGCATTAAGACCAAAGCACTTCCAAGTGGTGTGTTATGTCATAACATCATTTAGCAATCTCTCCCACCCTTTAGTGCAGTGGAAATCTTGTTCTAGACAGGAGTTTTCTCTTTTAAATATATTGTAAACATACACACTTCAATACATATTTACTTGAAGACAAGCTCAAAATGTGCACGCCTTGTACTCGGGGAGGCTTGTGGTAATCCTTGATTCCCAAGTGCCCTTATTCCTGAAGTTAAGACTCCCCCATTAAAAAGGTTGCTGCCCTCGGGGACAAGTGCTAGTGAAATTGTTGGTGATGCTAACAGGGGAACTGTAGGTACCCTTAGGTAATACAGCCCAGATCATGAAACAACTTGAAGATGAGGACTTTATGGACCACATAATTAAAGATGTTTAGAATATCCTGTGAAGTCCGTGAAAGTGTCTGTAGCATCTCAGCATGTGATCCAGCCTCTACTTCTGTTTTGTGGAAAGCTGTAGAAGACAAGCTGACCCTTGAATTGCTAGGGACACATGTTGCACTATTCTTGAATACCCTTAGCTTCCTAAGAGGTGTAGGCATGATATTCAGGTACACAGTATTGCACTCGAGCAGAGAGGTGAGGAAGATGTGAGTCAAGCAGGCTAGATCATTTCCTGCAAAGAGGGGCTAAACTGCAGTATTTGGAGAGGGGAGGAAAAATGTTGCTTAATAATTATGACAACTTAGTAATACTAGAATAGTCCAAAAGAGTGACTAAATTTGACTGATCTCGAGGTTGCACTAGTCCTAAAACATTTCCAAAAGCTCTCTCCCCTGGCTGCCAGTGTCAGCTCTTATTCTTGTTCAGCTTCAAGCAGCTGTTTTTCATCCATTAATTCAATTCACCCCACCGAACATGGGCTCACTATGTAGAAGTAATATGGTTGCAGGCAGGGAAAACTAGCTAGTGCTATCTGTGTCACATATATACATATTTCTGGCATTTAAATGCAACCATCCTACCTAGTAAATGCAACCACACAGATACTGGAAGAGACCAGAGGGAAAACTGGTTCTTGTGGGATGCCACAAAACTGAGCCAAGGAAGGGGGACAACTATTGGAAGTGCTGTTCCTGTTGAAAAAGACTGAAGCCATCTTAACACATCACTCTGGTTGTCTGCCACCTCTTCTTGGTTCAACAGCTGCATCTCATGGCCAGTAGTGTCAAATGCTAAAGAGGTGCAGGATGAAGAGAATGGATGTGTTCTCTCTTCATTGCCAGAACGAGGTCATCCATCAGTGCCATTATAGTGGTTTCATTTGTGTCCTGGCTTGCATCCAAGCTGTGCTGGGACTGCTTCAGTTAGCTAAGGCAGACTCCCTTAACTCTTGTAAGACACACATTTCTTGCCACAGGCAGAGCATTCCTTCAGAGAACTGTATTTTTATCTATACTTTCGTGAGTATCTGTCAGCCAGACAAGAAGCTGTCCAAGATGTTCACATAAGGAAGTAGTAGATTGATTTGAACTTATGCCATACAATTAACCAACCCTTTCATAAATATTAAAAGATTAAGTATGCACTCTGCTGTTTAAGTTGCTACTGCATTGTCTTAACCCTCCCCTTCCCCCTACCTGCTTCCGTCCTTTCAGTATCACACTAATCAATTCTGCAGACATTTAGGATCAAAAAACACTGGCAGAAAAGGGGAAAAAGCTTCCCTAGTATTACTGCTGAGCTATAGGCTGGATCTGGGATTTTTTAAAAAATATATTTATACTACTGGCCACAAAATGGCTTAATGCCTAGATCCTGCAGTAGGAGTTCCTTCAGCAAAACCATTTGATGATTCATCTTCATCTCTCTTAAAAGAAATAAAACTATAAAACTGCACGCAAAATACACATTGCACTTCACTGAAAGGGAAGGAACAAGATTCCACCAATTCCAGGCACCCATCTCATTAGTCTTAGGCTCAGCAGCATACCTTTAACAAGCTTGCAGGTAACATTTTAAAGCATTCCCTGCTTATTCAGCCTACCCAAGTAGTATCTTGGTTTGTTTGCCTTTTAAGTTTAAACTTGTCAAATTTTGTGATTATGGTTGGTGTCTGCAGCTCACAGCGGATATGCGTATATTATTATTTTGTTTCATTTTGTTTGTATTAGTTGGGTTGTGTTTTAATGTGAGGTCATTACAGTGAAAGAGTTTTATGTATAAATCCATAGAGGGTGGAAGAAAGAAAAAAAAATCTCCACTGCTCTCTGGAAGTGGAAATAAATTGGCAGGGTCCTAAGTTTCTATGAATTTCTGTAATCTTAATAGAAATAAGGTGGTATAGTTCAATACAGCACCCTGGAAATGAATAAAGTGTGATTAGTGCTCAGTGCTTAGTCAAGATGTCAGGGCCCGAACAGCTAATGCCTAGAAAGACCCTCCTGTAGTCAGAGGCAAGGCCAGCCTCGCCCATCAACCTGTGGAGATAGGTTGGGCCAATTCAGTACGATAGCCCTTTCGCAGTGGGATACAGATTTGATCAAAACAGCTAGCACTGTGAATCTAGTTGCCCTGAACAAGTCTCCTGACCATACTAGTGTCAAGTCCCTAACCTTTACCAACTGATACAACTGACTGTCTTTGCCCAGCAGATAAGCAATCACCTGTCTGAGGTCAAAGCTGATGAAGTTGAGTGCCAAAATGCATGTAACACCACATCTCTGGGTGCACTGCTAGCTGCATGGCATGTCCCTGTTTTATTCCTGTTTTCTAGCTGTAGCATTATATATGTATCTGTCTTTCTCCCAGAAATAAAATTGTGAATCTGGGAGCATGTATGATTATTTATACATGAAACGTCAGTTGCTTTTATTCAGTGTGTGCTAAGAATGTTCAGCGACTTTAAAGGTGACTCAAAGATGAAGCCCTAAATCTCTTGCACAATTCCATTCCATTCAGCATCCCCACTCTTTGGAGGAAGTTAATGAAAGTAAAACACGCAGAGTAAGATGATGCATCTAAATGTAGTATAGAAGTCTTGGCTTGTGTGTGGTCAGTAACACTGGACTGTTTCACACAGTTCAAAGATTGTCTTTTGAAACAGAAGCCTGGAAAGAACAATGACCCGTCACACCATCCCCGCCCCCCACGAACTTCAGTCCCGGAGCTAGTGTAGTTAATCGAGAGCAAAGTTTATTTAACAGCACTGAAAGGGGCAGACCCCTCAACAGTCTTCAGTTTTGAGATGGCTTTAGCTCTTTGCAATTGCCAATGTCGCACCTGCACTAGGAACAAATTTTTAAAAGTAGGTCGCAACTGCACACGCAATTACTGATTGCACAAAACAGGCAGGCTATAAAAGTCTCCTGGTGTATCTGCTTTAAGTGCTGGCATGCGATGTCAGGAAACCCAGAAAACACAGGACCACCTGTAGAGTCCTCATTGCAGTATGATCCTGTTAAGTTAATACTCTCGAGCTTCTCTGCTGACTAATACAGGCAAACATTACAGCCAGCCAGGATTTTAATAAGCGGGACACTTTTACCTAGGGCACATGCCAACCCTAAGCTTGCTATGGAAAGCAAGCACAAAAGTAAGCAAGAGGTTAAAAAAGAAAACGTCTGGCTTTTTCAACAGCTGGGTTCCATTGTGAAAGGGTCATGTGGTGCCAAGGAAAACAGAAAATAGGAAGGCACACAGATTTGTTAGTTTGAAGTAATTGACCACATGGTGTCCAATGGTTTGTGTTCTCATGTTCTCCAGAGCGAGGTCCCACGGGAGCTGAGGCAGGGGTTCCAGTTCCTAGCACTCTATTGTTTACCCTGATGATTTCCAGATGCTGGAGACAAGGACAGTGAAATCTTTGGGGTGCTGCCAAAGAATGAAAAAGACTAAAGAAAACACTGAGGGTATTTTTTCATTTTATTTTTAAAGAGACAGTACTTCTTTTCACTAAGATCATCTTCATTTACAGTTCCCCTGCTCTCTCAAATACACATGCGCACACTGCTTCTCTCTCTTTCTGCCCTTTCCTTCCTCACTGTTTCTGTCTTTTTTGTATTTAAACAGCTCGGTAATGCAACCAACCAAGGGAAAGCAATGTAGGTGTCCCCCCCCTGCTTGGCATCCGTAGTTCATTTAGCCGTAACACAGTGGATGTGCAAAAATGGTCAGAAAACCCCAGAAAAAACTTCATAGCAGGCAGATCACCAAGAGAGTGTCAGCAGTGATGGGAAAGCCTCAGAAGGCTGTGAGTTCAAGTTTGCTTTGGCACGGCTGGAAGAAGTTTGCAGAATTCTACAAAGTGCTTCCAAACATCTGAACCACGGAAATCAGGGGAGGGGAGTAAGAATGGGAAAACAGCAGGCACTTTCACCGGCAAAGCCGGAAAGCGGAGAAGAGCAAGGGAATGTAAAATAATTAAAAAAAAAAAAAAACCCCCAACACCCTCCTGGTAATTAATTCTCAATTTCAAGAAAGATGAGGTCTAAGAGCAGGACTTCAGTGTTTGGAGGCTTGTATTCTAGTCAAGTTTGGCTGCCAACGCTCTGAGTCAGAGCAAGTTTCTACATTGCACCTACGTGTATGTGTGTACTTGGGGTTGGGTAGAGACTGTGGAAATCTACGAAAGAGTTCCTGTTGTTGTCTTCAAAAGGTGGCGGATGAGATAGCTGTCCTGTTTCATGCATTAGAAATACCAGGTTGTGCCTTTCCTTTTGTTTTAATGAAGGGTATCTGCTACAGTCATGTCTTTGCTGCAGTCTTCACATCTCCTGAGAGGGGTGGTAAGTGCATGGGAACGGGTGTTTTGCAGAAAAAAACTCCTCTAAAGTAGTCTTTGTAGAGAGTTTAATTTGCCAAAATAAAACTTTAACAAAAACCGCTATTCAAAAAGAAATAAAGTTTTGAAACAATCTACAAGCTTGATTCTAGATTTACTAGTAAGTGTAAAAATCCACTCATATCATTGTTCAAACCCCATCTACACTCAAAAACCTTAGGCAAACTGCTGGCCAGATTTCAGACTACAACCATCCTCTGCTTATTCAGTCTCTTCCAAAGAACCTCTTTCAAACCCTAAAGATGCTGAAAACTGCTGTTCTGGGCCTAAAGGTACAATAAAAGGGCAAAAGCGCCTTTCCTTTTTCTCCCTCCTGTCTCCTGGACAGGCTGAATGGGGCCTTACATCTCTTCCCTTTGTGGTTTGGTAGTCCTTGCGTGTAGGGCTGATAAAAATGCATCATTGAAAGGAGTATTGGTTTGGTTTTAGTGTACATTTCACAGATTTTTAATGTTAAATGTACTCCTTTCTTTTTCTTACTGTATGTGTTAACATAACCACAGAGGAGCTGAATTCTGACAGCACTGAAATCAAAAAGGGTTTAAGAAAGCGACTTCTCAGCAGATACTGTAAACAGGGCTTTCAACGTTGAGCTGATACTTCAGAAACCGAGCACGGAGTATGTTTGTACATTGACCTGTACATGCCCAGTCGTTCTGTGTGTCAGACAAGTAAAGGACCGTGCTGACACACATCTCAATGCACACGCTTGGTAAATCCATTCAGAAATGAATTGAGAGGCACATGATGAATAAGTTTACATATCTGTTTGACGACATGCTAAAAACATTAACTGTCTTATTTTGTCAAAGAATTGTGCTGCTTTCCAACGCTAGAACCAGAGCAGACCATGCTGAATGCTAAAACAATGCAGCCTTTTTAACGCCCCCGATGCGATGAAGTACAGTCTCAACCTTCATTTTTCCACCTTTTTAAAAAGCAATAAAATCTAAACTGTGTTTGAAAATAGAAGGTTCCCTGTGATTTTCTATTTAACCTTTACATATTATTTGGGAACAAGGAAATAAATGAGCTACAAGCCTATTTCCCTCTCCACAAACTGTAAAGAATTTCTAAGGTTGTTATTACCTAATATTTGAATCACATCTTGAACGGTGCCTGTTATCAGCAACCAGTCAGGTGGTTCCATGTCAAGATTTTGTTTTACAGTATAGCATGCCTAATACCTTAATTTTTTGTTAATGTAGGTGTAATGGTAGCTATGGTAACTGTATCGCCTTCTCTGGAGTTGGACCTTTTTTATATTTATTGTTACTAAAGGCAGTTATTTCCTTCATTAAATAGCTTCATTTTGTACAGGCATGTACATGTCAGAATTGCTATACTGGGCCAGACAAAGGTGCTAGTCCAGTCCCTTGCAGGACCAGCAGTGGATGTCAGAGGAGAGCACAAAACCAAGCTAAGCATAAAACAGTGTTCACCCCAGTATGCTCTCCCAACCTCCACCGATTTGAGCCAGAGGTGATATCTTTTTCCAAACTCCATTCTAACCTTGCTTCTCAGAAATACAATCTGAGAGGACTGTATCTGATAGAGCACAGCTGACAAAAGAACGGATGAATAACGGTGTCGTGAACGTGCTAACCAAGTGGCAGCGTTAGGTCATAATTCACTTCCACTGAAAAAATCACAAGTGACTAAATGCTCCATATTTATTTCGGGTGGAGATAATAAAAAACGTGACTGTCAAATGCTACGTGAGAATCCTTATGTTCCCCACACTTTGCCTTCTAACTTGAAAGATGCAGATAGACTCAAAATGACTTACAGTCAGCATAGAGAAGATATTTTTGTCTTCAGACTTGCACTTTTTGGAGGCTCAAATGGTCTCAAGTAGATTAGCAAGAATGTTTTTATAAAAGGTTCCGTTTGCTCTGTTGAGGTGTCTGGTTTAAACATGCTGCTTGTGTTGGTGACTTATCAAGACATGCTTTTCAATCCAGTTCCTGAAAGACAAACTCCTGCAGACAAAAGCCACTACCACAGCTTGCGCTCTTCCTGTGCACTGATCTTACAAGGGCAGAGAGAGGACTGCAGGCAAGGCTGGGCAGCTTGCACTGGCTCCCCCTGGACCTGGGCTCAGCCCTGGGGAAGAAGTACAACTGTGGTGCTGCCACAGGGATTGTACAGTTTCTGCAGACAAGCAGAAGAGCTTTCCCGAGGGGCTGTCAAATGAAAACTTAAAACTTAGACCTCATCCAATTTTTGATCTTGTTACTATGATGTAATCAGAATAAAATATAGGGAAAATGCTTTGAAATGGAAAACATAACTCTTGCTTAAATTAATGCGCTAAGTTTATTTGTTCATTCCCTTACTCTTACTTTTAAGACTTTGTTTACTGCAAAGGCATAGAGACAGACCTACAGTCCTGTAGAGAGACTGCATCAGATTCTGAGTGTACCTTGCCTCCTCAGTGTTTTATGTCTTAGCAGGCTTGACATGAATAGGTGCATAACTGAAATTAGTTCTTAGTATACATGGAAAGAATAAAGTGTATTGCATGACAGAGGATAAAGTGGTCAGTGCTTAAAAGGGCATTTAATATATGATGATTTTTCCTGTTTATTTTCATAACACTAGATTTGGTGAAGATGGTTGAGGACTGATCCTTAGCTAGTCTAAACAGATACAAATGGGTAAATGCGGCTTGATGACTTTATAGTGGCTGTGAATCTAGCTCCTAGCATCTCCCTCTTAAACTCTGTTATAGAGATGAACTGTATGGAAGGATATTTACTGCAATCCACTAAACACAGGTACTGCCATTTTGACTGGCTTGTAGGTACTCCCTGAGGGGTATGTTACTAATTCCCTTGTACCCTCTGCTTTTTCAGGCACCTGAATGAGAGTTTCAAAAGCTTGACAGAAATTAGTACACTTGGGGCTGCAGGCCTTTGCCAAAGCAGTATGAGTATCTAACATGCTGTGTTAAAGCTCAGTGGCAAGATGGAAACCTTTCAATTCCATTGCACTTTCAACTGCTGCCAACCTGGCACTCCAGTGTGCAAGTTTTGAATCAAGTTTGGTGTATTTTTTTCCAGGCAGATTTTTTCCTTACTGTAAAAACTGACTGCTCTATTTTAGAATAACATTTCATTTATGGTATGTAAAAGGTGGCTTGAAGGAGCTCTAGGACAAACCTTTGGTGGCTTAAAAAGAAGAAATAATTTCTTACTAAATGTGTTTTTCCTCTTCATCTGTATACACTTTTTTGTTATTGGAGAGATGAGCATGAATCCTGGGTATTTATTTGCCTTTTTATTATGTGCGCTACTGAAACAATTGAAATGTTTTAAATATTGAATATAATAAGGGACACCAAGTGCTTCATCAGCAGCTAGTGCTTTGGAGAATCTCGGGATTTGGATGTTCAGTTTCAGACATCAAGAAGGGGTTTTGTTTTCACAAAGTACAGCTCATCAATCTGTTTTTCAGGCATTCAACACAATAAATTAGGTGGGGGTTTTTTTGTATATTTACTTCTATGATTTTTCAGAAAATTAGAAGGAATACAGTACAGAGCAAATTCAGTACCTAGTGCCAAAAGTGAAGGTAGTATTTAGCATCGTAATTTTTTTCTTACAATTCAAACATTTAAGAGTTTGAACTCTTAATCTAATGCCCTGCATCGGCATTGGAGATAGACCTCTGATCAAGACAAGAAATTTTAAATGCGATATATGTAATTGATAGAGAGATGAAAAAAGAGAGACATACCTTCAACATTTGTCTGTGACTCTAGTGTGCTAATAATGTGCTTGCTGCAAGCAGCTGATTCTCTTCAAGTACATCTGACCTAGCAGATGTCTTAAAGTTAGGGAGCTATGACCTCAAGCACTGGCTTATGGAGAGGTTGGCTCCCAAAGAGGCAGTCAGAGAGAGAAAATAAGAAAGGAAAATGGTTTTATTTGTTGCATCCGGTTAACCGGTAACAAAACAAACAGAAAAACATACACAATTATATCCTGGATTTCAAGAGCTTTAATTCCAAACTTTGTTTGACCCGGTTACTCTGGGCTGGCTTTAGAAAATGAAACGCTGTCTTTCCTCCTAGGCTTGAAAACAGTTTCCTGCCTGGGATTTATGGCTAGTGGTGGACCTCAAAGGACTGCATAATGTTCAGTATCGTAGGAAGTGAAGTAGATTTAGCTGCGAACACAAACCAAAAAGGGGATTATCAGCAGATTTCTCCAGCGCTTGTGTCTATCACGTGTAGCAGACTCCAAGGAGTTTTCTCCCCTCTTCTTTTGTCTTGTTTATACTCAGTAAACTGCATGTCTGGGGATTGTATGCTGTGGTCAAAATGTCATCAGTTAAAATGTGAGCAGTTTTAAGCTGGTTACATTGCTCTAAAATATTCTACATTAAGATACTATCTTGTTCCCATCCAAAATATAGACACTGGCTATTTCTGCTGCAACTGTTTAAAGCTTTTTTTTTTGAGGTTCAGGCCTAAAATAGCGGTTTATGTTATATGCCTTTTGAGCTCTGCGTTTTCTTGTCAGAATGCGTGAACAGATTATGGTACAGGCAAACCATACTGCTAATAATCCACAGGGAAATCAGATAGCAGAGCACCGAACAACCCGTGTGGTTTCAAATCGGGCTTCATCGATGGCAGCAGAAGTTGTGCTGTAGAAGTCAGTGGCAATAAGATGCAGCTCCCATAGGAATGAACTTAAATAGAAGTGCAATAATATTTTCTCACTTGCAAGCAGTATCTGGTTTCAGGAGAACTGAATATAAGGTGCTAAGAGATTAGGAGTTTTAAAACTTTTTCTAGTGAGCCTCTTAACTGATGCAGAACTTATGACTACCAGTAATATTTTGCATTTGTTGTTATTGTGCTTTCCTTGAAGCACTGTGAAAATATCACTTTGAATTCCCAATTCTCCTGTGCACTGTGGACTAAGCCTGCATGGCAGCGCCTTACCTCCAAAAAGTTGTCAGCCCCTCCAAAAAGTCTGATTTTTTTGGAAGTCACTGAGCATCCTCTCCCAGGCCATCTTAAATATGTATGAAACAGGTCCCTTCAGAGAGAAGCGATAATCACGGGGAAATCTTGGCCCTGTACATTTTTAAGACAGTGGCTGCTGCCAGGGTGGAGAGGACACAGCTTCTTCATCGCGCGGAGCTGCGCCACAGCTGCTTGGGTGGTAGCAATGTGAGGGGGAGTTCAAGCCTTGTAGCCCCTCCAGAAAAGTCATGCCTGTGGTCTTGTTACATCTTTAGCACTTTGGTTGCCTCTTTCTTTCTTTTGTATGTATTCTTTATCTTTTCTAGCAAGCCACTATTGTTTCTCAGGTTATAACACAAAACAAAAGCCAAAACTTCTACTCAGAAACTATTTATGCAAAATACTGAGAAGACATAATTTTCTGCTTCTCACGGTAGGCCTTTGCCTACCTATATTTTTTGGTTATAAAGCACAATATATGGCTGAAGGAGAACCTGTGTTAAGGGAAAAAACCTTTCCAGAGCTAGAACAGGACCTGAAGGGAAGAGGGTTTAATTCCACTATGGCACTTAGGAGATGTCGTCGCTCTTCTTATTCCTCACACTTCCCCATGGATTACTAGTTACTTTTGGCTTAATAGGCACAGTTAATAATTTTAGACTCTTCTTATTATATCAATGTGGGTCAAACAGAATAAAAAGAGAGTGTAAGAACACAAGTAAGAGGAAAAATGGATTAAGTTCTGTTGCTGAACAAGGAAAGCTCTCTTTGAATTTAAGGATTAAGGACGGCAGAATATGGCAAAATATTTGAGAATGTAAAAGTTGTGTCTTTGGCACTTGATACCTAAAGCTGTAGGTATGAGAGCTGGGATCTAGGTGTTCGCGTGTATCTTCTGTCACAAGCCTAATCATCCAAGCAAGCAAGTTCTTAAATGCATATTTAACTTTGAAAGCACATGAAAAATTATACTGAAATCTGGTAAATTTTGCTGGATCATGGTCTTATGACTCCAGTAGTAAACTTAATTTGAAGGAACCTGAACTTACACTGTTTTTTTCTTAAAGAGAGAAAAAAAAATTCTTATCTCAACCTTCTCTCAACTTCTCAAGTAAGTTTCATTCCTCTGTGTGAGTTGTATATGTGGGGAAAAGTTCAGTGCTTGTTACTCTTCCTAACACTCAGACTATTTTACAGCAGACAAAAGAGCAAAGAACCATTGCTGAATGAGACCCTGTTGCCATTCCTTAAGATGGCTCTCATCTTGCTGTAGAAATACGTGTGAAAGCAAAAGAGACAGCTGCGCCAAAGAGGCCAGTAACCCAGAAATTTCCTGTCCCATTCTTTCCTATGGAGAATGCGGGGATTTGGGAGCTTTCGAGACAAACATGTGTCTATATTCCCATATAAGACGACAGTACAGCTGCCAAGATTGCAAGATGCCACAGAGTCCGTAATTGTTTCTGAGACAAACTGTGCTAGGAATGGATAATCCTGCCTTTTATTTATACATTAAAAAAAAATTTAAAAAGTCAAATGGATGCTAGGGTAAACAAACATGATAATAGCTAATTCCTAGGCTCTACAACTGTTTCATTGGGACTGGGATTTTGTGACAGTTTTTGCTGTAGTGCTTTATAACGCTTGCTCACATGCACCAGAAACACCATGAGAAATGACTGACTGGTGAGGGTGGGTGTCGTCTTTTTCTTCTTGTGATGCACTTATAGAGTTACATAAAACTGGAAGTAAACAGTTGTCCATCACTCAGGACAAAGATGGTTTTTGCTAAGTTCACTTCAGATGCAATTAAAATCAGAGCTGTGATACTGACTGGGATGAACAGTCATAAGAGATCTATAATGTTACCGATGTAACACAGGCTTTCCCGGCAGGTGTGGAAGTTAGAGACTGTATACCTATGGCTTTGCCCTCATTCGGTTTGAGAACTGGCAGGCATCCCATTTTTTGCCAGCACAGCACCCTGATGCCGACTGTGGGTTGTCCTCTGCTGCAGCTGCTGCTTCTCCTTGGGAGTGTTGCTCTCGAGAAACAGTGCCTGTGCACAAACTGACCAATTTACTTTTCCACTTTATCTTAGTTCTTGAGCTGTGAAAAGATAACAGCAAGTACAGAAAGCCTGTTTCAAAGTGACATTGCCCCTTTTACTGTAGAGCACTAGGACACTGCTCTCTGGATCCTGACTAGAGATAAAACCTTATATGCAAGATTGACCAGAAGAACTCTTTGAATGCGCCTGAATTGGACTAGCCAAGGAAATCCATTGCTCCGTTCTCTTTCTTTCTCTCCCTCCTCCCCCTGCACCTTTTCCCATTGTATGGCAATGGTGGAAAGAAGGAAGGTGAAAGAAAGGAATAAAAATAAAAGATCAAGGAAGTTGATATGATCAGACTAAATGACTGCTTTTTCCCATTGTATTTAAAAATCCATGCATTAAAAAATTTTGAAAGGGTAGGTCTGCAAACATGCTTGCTGGCTGCATTGATGTAAACTGAGCTACTCTGTTGTGACCTGCTGCTGGTATTTCTGCATGAGAATACTCCCATCACTAGCAGGGACCAGTTCAGCAACCAGTTCTGATCAGAGAAAACAGTGTTTTAAATATCACCTTATTAATATCTTGTGCTTGTCTTCATATTTTTTTTTTCTTTTCTTTTCTTGGCAATAGATCTGAGATTTGCAGTGTTCTGATTTCTGAAAACATACGTATTTTTGTTAAAGAGTATTCAGATTCTACAATGGAACTGCACTTTCTCTTTCAGAAGTTAAAACCAGTCAACGAGAGTTTTTGTGGGGAAAAAAAAAATAATCTTAGGTTCCAGTCTTGCAATTGGATTCATGCAGGATGACCTGTAGTACAGTTGGAAATTCCCCTGAAGTTTAGGGAAAAATCTTCATAGACACAAGGACCTGACTGTAAATTCATGACCTTGAAAACGTACGTTTTGTCACTTACTGTAAGACCAGAACTGTAGCCACGTCTTGATATTTGAAAGGGAATGTATTAAAGCGTCAGTCTTTTTCCTTTAATGGAATATCTAATAATTGTTTATTTGGAATTAAACATCAGCCTTTCCTCATGTAAGTACTGAGGCAAACACATGCGATCAGAGAGACCTGATCTTCCAGCATGACGCAAAGAGGATAAAGAAATTTGCTTTATATTGGCTTGGAATCATTTGTATTAGTTGAATTACAACAAAAAAACCCTCGTCTCCAAGAACCAGGCATGAATCCGATAGAGACATCTGTGACTGGAAAATGTGCTACGTTCTGGCCAAGCTGTCTCTGCAGAGTGAAATATGGGGTAAGTGAAAATACTGCCCTGGAAAAGCAAGTAGTAGTAAAGCTATACAGTTGTGAGAGAGAGGCTTCTCTTCCGCTCAGTGATACCTCCTGCCAATGTGGGCCAGTGGAAGAGAGGAGAGGAGAAGAAACACTCAGGGATGTAAGGAAATTAAGGAGAGAGAAGAAAATCAAGTGGCAAGTGACGGACTGCAGAAAACACTATGAAAACAAGACCAAAAATAATGTTTCTTCAGCATTCATGTTTTTTCTTACATTTCTTACTTATAACACATTGCTAACTCGCCCTGATATGTCAGCCAGCCAGTTAGCACCCGTCCTGGAGTAAGCTAGCTGACAAAATGGAGGAGAACAATACATTTTAGGAATGGCTGAACTGAGCACAGTATCTGTATGCAAAACTATAAGGCCACCTCCAAAGAGCTCATTTAGTCTACAAGTTGAACAAGTGTAACTAATATTTCTTCAGATTTATGACTGTTCGAGCTGTCCAGCACAGATTTCCCTCTACCTTGGTAATATACTTCTGGCCAATTCCTCCTGAGAGGGCTAAAATCTGCATTGGTTATTCTGCTTGTTGTAGATTAGGTCTGTAGAGACCCTGCTATCTCTTTTGATTTGGGCTGTGATGAGGCCACAAGGATGATCTGGGAAACTAAGGCTGGTCAGCCACCCTTCAGTCCCTAGCAAAACCATGGGGCATGTCCTCTTGGAAGCCACTTCTGGGTACATGAAGGAGGTCACCGGGAACAGTCAGCATGGATTTACTGAGGGTAAATCATACCTGATTGCCTTCTGTGGTAAAATAACTGGACTTGTGGATGAGGGGAGAGCAGTGGGTGTCAATAACTTAACTTGAAGCAATCTGTAGACAGGTAGCAATAAAGTGTAGAGATTCAGAAGACTGTTATGAAGGCCAAATAAACACTGGGACTGTTTAGACACAGTAAGTGAATGAGGACGTGACAGAAGTGCAGAGTGGGTAAACCGGAAGTTCTCCTAGCTCTTTTGCAGAGGAAGATATTAAACTGAATTAGAAAATAACACACGGAAAAGGTTTGAAAGAAATATGCATTATACAATGCATAGTTCCAATCTTTGGCACTCACTGAGACCGAGAACTGAATTGGATTCAAAACCAGAATCAGGGATTTATAGAAAGTGAGAACAATGAGTTAGGCATGATAAAAACTCTTCTGCAATTAATAAAAACCATTATTCTGCAGGACATGTGGCAACTACAACTCATAAAGTGTATCTTTGCACATTGTTTTAAGATTTTACATCCAGTAGAGGATTTTTTAAAACTTCTTGAAGTATTTGTTCATTCGTTGTTCTTTACTAAGAGTGTTGTCTCTTTTGAGGCTGTTCCTGTCAAATAGTCTGAGCAAAGGTGCTGGGTATCTCCAGGCTTTTGGCAGCGTTGGCAGAACTCACACAGCAGTTGTGAATCTGATCGTGGAAGATGATGACTCTATGGGAAAGGTTGGAAGCATGAATCAAGCAACACAGAGTGCAGGATGCCATGAGAGTATAGTTGCAAGCAAAGATGGGGTTGTGGAGAACTTAATGAAAACCAAGATGCTCGTAGGAAGAGGACACTGACAGAGATGCTAGTGTAGGGGGAGGGACAGAAGAGGATGTAATCAGAATAATAGAGAGAGATCTGAACTTAACTAAAGTGGCATTGAGCTGCAGGCATGCTGCTATTTTAGTCAATCTCCTGGAACTGCAGGGTTATTTACTGGAAATCTAGCCTGAAAATGCATTCTTTGTGTAATGCTCTAAGTAGGAAGCCACCCCAAGGGATGCGAATTACCAAATACTGTGACGCGCTGGAGTAGAACATAAACGCAAACAAACCAGGACTCTCAAAGGCCTATAGCTAAATATTTATTTCAGAGTCAATTTAAAAACAGAATTCTCATCCAGCAAGAGCACACAGTAATCCTGCAGGTCTAACTTGGCTCTGCTATTTGCTCACGCCACATTCCCGGCCCGGACAGATTTTAATGTTCAAAGACTTGGGGTCTGCAGTAGGATCAGTCCTGTCTGCGTCAGGTAGCAGAAAGAGCACTTTTCACAGTACTTAACAGTACAACACCTATTCAACACACATTATGGAAACTAATAGTAACTATAACCCAAGTCTATTAGAAAAATTACATGGAACAGACAGGATTTATGATTTACACTAGATTTATACAGATGTTTAATAATTAAAATACCATTTAATTCTTCAACCAGCCTCAAATTAAGATTGCCTGGAATTCATCCAGTAGTAATGTGGCAAACTTACCTTTCATGAATTTGAAAGAGACTCTTACCAAAATTAATCTGTTGCTGTCAAACACATTTTTAAACATTTGGATTTCTTTAGGGAAATTTTGTGTAAGTTCATTCCTCTCACTGAAAGCTTTTTTATTCATGAATAACAATAAGGACACAAATGCAATTATTTTTTGACCATGTGGTCCTCCTGAAAGAATAAACGTCTCCTTGTGTCTCTTCATCTGTGGGTACCTATAAAACTGTGGTCTCTCCATTATTTTTTTTATACCTCACAGAAACTCTGTGTGTTAGATAAAATGCGATGACAGCTTAACAGCTGAGCTAAAGTCCTCGGGTACCAAAGAAACAGTAGTGCACACTTCTATTTGTGTAATTTGGTATTTACGCATGCAGCATTTTTGCTATACAAGGCTGATCTTTTTTGGCATAGCAGTTCAAGGATGAGCAGATTTTATGAATTTAACTGTGGAAGTCTTATCAATTTTCTACATCTTAAAAAAAAAAAAAGGAAGGAATAGGATCATGGTGAGTTCCCCAAGACCGGCTATGAGTTTTTCGTCACATGCTTAATGTGTTTAACTGGTTGCCAAGGAAAGTCAGATGTAGGTGGCAGAGTTGGTAGGTTTCAATTTTGATTCTAAAGAAAGGCTTTAAAAAAGTATGGCTGATAGGATAGTGCATGGAAAAGGTTTTTTGATTAGTCTTATAATGAGCTTACCCAGACCCAGAGGCTGCTTTATAGAGGTGAATGTCACGATCCCCATTTCACAGAGGAGAAACTGGGGCACGGATGGATGGAAAAGATGTGCAGGTCAGGAGCAGGGCTGGGAGAAGAACCCAGGTGTCCTGGCTCTGGGCTCAGTTCCTGATTCCAGGTATTGTATGTTTACTTTTAACAGACAGACATGCAAATGCCTGTCCTGACAAATTGCTTCTTATGCATATGTTGTCATTATTAATGCAACCCCGAGGCAGGACAATTTAGTGCAAAACCCAATGTTTCTCTAAGTCATGTAGATTTGGGGCTTGATTTATTTGCTATGAAGCAAGCATTTTTATCTTCCTGTTAGGACTGCTGCCACGTGGCCCCTGACACTGCTGAATCACCCCCTCAGGCTCATACGCACTGGTAATATTTATTAAATGAAACACTTATGTCAACAATCAATGCTTGGCAGTGGAGAAAACGTGACAGGAGATATCTTCCGTAACAAAAGGGTTGTTACGCAGCAGGATACATCCACTGCTTGAAAGTAGAAGTTTATGGCTGTTGAGCTGGGTCTTTACTGATATGCATCTAGAGAAAAGACCTAGATTATAGAGAAGGGGCCAATTGGTGTGTTAACATCCCAATCTACCCTACTTCTTTAAAGCTCTGCAGATTGTTGTAATACTCTCTGGAGCTACAACGTTCAGATATAAAATCAGCAGCAACTGCAAAAACACACGTACCGTTTTGCTTACTAGTAAGTATTAGGGCAGTACAAGAAAACAGAGATGTATTGCTTGAACACAAAGAATAAGACACAGCTGTGGCGTGCCTATAAACCAAAAGAATTGCAAGCTGAAAGCAAGACAACAGTTGTGGGAAACACCAGGACTCGAGTGTCCAGTTCCCTAAGGCTCCTTTGGAAATTTTAGTGAGGTATGGGAAGTTTATTGCACGTAGCATCATTCTGAGACCCAGCATCTCTTGGAGGTTTTATGGGGAATAAGGAGTGCTCAGCTGTCTAAAAACTAAAAGCTACAGGATTTGGATTGGGATCTGGTTTACAGTCTTGTTCTCTACGGAAAAAAGAAAGGGCCACGAACCACCTCATTACCAACCTTAAAAATGGCTGTAGGTGAATTTTCCTCTGGAAGCTCTGCCCTGTGCCATTAACCAACATGACTTCCTGCTCAAAAATCCTTCTTTCCAAGAAGCCACGAAGCAGAGACCAACTGGAGAGAGAAAAGGCTATTTTAGCTACTTTAGGGCTTGGGTTTCCACGAGGGACGTAGACTTTCCCAGAGAAATGCTTTGTTTGAAGGGGAAAAAGAAACACCCAACAAAAAAAACCCCAACTCATTTGGAATTTCGCCCCTTGGATGCAGAGCTCTTCTGCTCCCGTCCTGTCACGCTAAGCTTCAGTTTCTGTTTCGCAGTCCTTGAGTCACCAAGTGACCAGACTGCAAGCTCTTCCACACATACTCGCATACTCTTCTGCTCTGTTTGCCTCCCGCTTTGTTCCACGGGGATAAAGAATTACTATTTTGCTGAGAGGGAAGAATGTCAATGATTATGTGCAAGATGAATTCAGAACCTGCTTTACTGAAGGTGCACACCTTAAAGATAAACATCCTGTAATTGTAAATCCCAGAACTGCCTTTTTTTCTTGAGCCTGTGCTTGGAATTTGTGGAAGAAATCTCTGGGTGTTCTGATCCAGACTCACTATTCAGGGCTTTGCTTAGTAAGCATTACAAATATTTAATAGCATCCCGACATTATAAGTGAGTGCACACAATGCAAAACCCAAACCAAAAGATTCAGAGATGTCTTGTATAAATAATTAGGAGTGGGCTCAGGATTAAAAAAATTGAATCCAGAAATATTGAATGCCTAGGAGCTTATGAGCATCCAGGTCCATGGTTTGGATTCTGTTCTTTTTATAACTGCAAATCCAGAGTTGGGCTGGGCTCAGACACTGAATGGTTTGCTCAGGCAGGTTCAAAGATTCTCCGGTCTGGAGCTGGGGATCCAAATTATTTCCAAGAATAACTTACATTTACATTTTTTTCCCCTTGTCCTCCAAGGGCCTAAGTGTATTGCTCTTGGCATATGGAACGTGCACGGACATCAAAGGGGATCTTCTATAGTAAGACAATGTGTATCAGACCCTACACAAAAACAGAGAAGAAAAAAGTCCTTTGTATGTTTTGAAATGATGATCTAAATTTTAGAGCGAATTTTCTGGATGTCACAGGCTGGTGCTGCTTACTGCTCCACACTGCAATGAGAAGTGAATGATTATCGGGTTATGTTATCCCTATCCTTATTTACCATATTTCATGGGTTTCAAACACTATTTCCTGAAGCTAGAAATCTAGCATAAAAGATGGGACAAAATCCAGAAACAACAGTGAAGTTATCAGCCATAGCTTTCTCTCAACATACCTACACTACTTTGTTCTTTCTTCTAATTTTTAGCTCAGCCAGGCTGAGGTGATAGTGGTGAAGCGTAGTGAGACCGCAGAATTATTTTTCTTAGCTGCTAAGATATGGTGGATATGTGTTAGGCAGAATATATATTCTTCCAGGCATGTCTCAAAGGGCCTGCTCATAGAAGTGTTTACGTGGAAACCACAACTCCCTGTGGAAAACAAAATTAGGGAGGAAAATTTCTTGCTAGAATTTGCTATAACCTCTGGCACCAGATTGTGTTCCAAAAAGAGCTGATTTTTTTTTTTTTTAAAATGATACATTAGAAGCTGGGGAAAGCCATGATTTGAAAGTGTATAGTCCTGTGCTAACCAGGTTTTCAGCTCGACTGCAGGAGGAGAGTGTTCTTCTGTTGGAATATATCCAACATATCTGTACTCATTTGGAGTATATCTAACTGAAAGAAGATACATAATGGAGGCATAAAAAAAAAAATACTTCTGTGAAGATGCATTTTAGCCAAAGAATCCAGCCACCCCGCTGATATAAGTCAGGGCTACACAGCTACTAAGGATGGTTTGCTTAGGTATCTTTGCACAAGGGAGACCTGAAAAGTTATCCATCCCAGTTAGTGGGTTTTTCATGCTGTGGAAAGAAAGGAAGAAAGAGAGGAAATCTCTTCTCCTTTTTTCTTCTCTCTCTAGATGATGTGTGTGGGATGAAACAGTTCTCTGTGGAACCCGTAGGAAAGCACGGGCAGGAGCAGATGTTCCTGGGAAGTTCCTGGATTTTAGGGAAGTGGAAAGGCCTGGGGCATCTAATGCCTCCCCATCCCT
Source organism: Fulmarus glacialis (assembly GCF_000690835.1). Classification (NCBI taxonomy): domain Eukaryota; kingdom Metazoa; phylum Chordata; class Aves; order Procellariiformes; family Procellariidae; genus Fulmarus; species Fulmarus glacialis. The sequence continues at coordinate 58,026 of NW_009192261.1, read as the reverse complement.
ACGAGTGAAATGGCCAATAGAAGAGGAAGTAAGAGACGGAGCAAAGCCGTGTACTGGTAGAACAACAATGGCATGATGGCAGCAATAGCAATTTCAAATAGTTAGTGAGCACCAACTGGCTTGATTGCAGTTACAGGAAGGTTTACACACATTACAACAGCTGGCATTTTGGAACACGGCCTACAAAATACACTAAAATGGTGAGTCACCTCAAATTTCACTTGGACATTTTACGTGTCTATGTGCACCCATGGCAGGTTGTTTGCTGTCTCCCATTTCCCCCTCTGCTACAAAACCAGAGCCCAGTTCAATTTACCTTATAATGAATTTACATACTTTCACATCCAAAGTGATGGAAAAAGGCTAAAAGTCTACTACAAAAACAGAACTAAACTGAGATTTCTCTCCCAAGGGCCCAACAAACACGCTGTGAACAGTACATCTCTCCACCGCTTAGCCTGCTAATCTTCCAGGGCTCTGAAACCTGAGACTTGGTAAGCTACAGCGAGATTTAGAGTCTGTGTGTTGAACACAGCTTAGCTCCGGTAGAACAACCTGCTCTCCTCAAGCTGATTCTTTCCCTCCTGGTTTTAATACGTTTTCAGTTCTAATCATAATTAGAGCCCTCTTTTTCTTCCTGTCTGGTTCTCCGCCTTGACACACACAGATTAGTTTTACTTCTTAAAGCCTGGGAATACACAGGCATATCTATATCTCTAGACAGATGGGAAAGAAAAGGCCCAAGTAATAAAGCCCAAACCCAGCTTGAAAGCTCAGTTTCAACCAAAACAGTGGTTTAGCCTTTTATAATGAGACCCTTCAGTTAGAAAACTTGAATCAAGATGACACCCGTTGTTCTTATTTTGTAAGAACTCATATGAATAACTTGAGTGGAGGTGCCACGCTTGCAGATAGTTTTAAAAAATTTCAAGACAGTATCCTTCCTTCAGGTCACGGCACAAAAGATAAATGAGTCTAACCAAAATATTGGTAGGAGATAAATCTTTAGAGGGAGAGGGATAAACTTGCTCTCAGCAGGGAGAGCTGGGTCCTGATTCTTTATCTGGCTGCTAGAATCATTATAATGAAAAAGAGAACCCAAAAAAGTCCTCATTATATGAAAGAAACATTGCAGAGTGCTGTTTCCTGGAGCTGGCTTTAAACCAGAATCTCTTGTGTGGGTGAGACTTTAAGAATTCCTTTAAACACGACTTGGATCGCGAGGCATCTGCAGAGCATTACTGCTCAGATCCCTGGACCACCACTTCTGCGTATGGATAGCTTCAATGAATATGTTGGCTTTTTGAGGGTTTTCTTTTCCCCGATTTAATGTTGTACCATCCTCTCTTCACCAAGGGAGTGGTTTCCTCATTTGTGATGTGGTGGCTTTTGCCAGTTTTGGAAATTCCAGCTTGAAAAAAAAACTCATCAGCATCTACAACATGTTGTTACAATTATGTCTGAACCAAAAATCGTTTGCATTATCTAGTCAGAGGGAAGTTCCTACGCTGATCTGCGACTGAACTTTGCAACTTGACTGGCCTGCTTTTTTGCGTTGCTTTTTTATGCTAAGAGCTTCTAGGGAAAAGAAAAGCTACCTGACATGGGATAAATGTTGATGGAGCTAACTGCTTGTAAATGGGTATTAGCAATTTATTTAAATGCATTTTCAGACCTGACTCAGCCCCAGAAAAAGGAGGCATTAAGCTGCCCACACCACCGCGTTCATCTGCATATTTGCAAGCAGGCTTTCTTTCCCAGGGTGGCCGCACGAGCTATGGAAAGAATTCCCTGGCTGGCAGCAGCCTGGAAGGCGGCAGGAAAACACAGACCAGAGCCGCTGTCGGCTGCGCGGCCCCTGCGAGGCCCGCTCGGCGCAGAGATAAAGTTCAGTGCCGTGCGGTTTCGCAACCAGGTTCACAGTGGGGACTGCCGTTGTTTACTTTAGGGGAAGATGGAGGCGTGCAAGGGAGAAAGGAGTCACTCCGCCATGTGCTGCCAACTGCTCGACACCGCGCTGCAGCCCTGTTCGTAACGATTTATGCAGCTGCTGGATGGGGTCTGGTTTCAGGGGATGTGAGCTGCAGGAGCAGGTGGGACTCTCAGGCGAGGGCTCCAGACCTGCGACAAAACAGAAAGGGAAATCTGTCCTCTTCCCAGGGTGGTGAGGGGTCTGACAAGGAAGTACTTTGTGAGCTTTACTTTCCTCCATGACGCCAGCCCAAAGGATCCCTGCAAAGCCACCTGCCACTTCCAGGGTAATAGGAGCCTGTGTAAAAATGCAGGAGAACTAGTCCACAGTATAAAAGCAAATGTTGTTGCGCTGCTTGACATCTAAGGTAATTACTGCAGTAATTTTTCTGTGTGCTGGAAGTTCTTTGTCTGGGTCTGTGTACGCACAGATCTTTTCAACTCATCAACTCTGACATGCAGCACTTGCCGACCTAGGATTTTATATCACCTCCCACATTAACTGTGGCATAGAGAGGGACAGGATGCTCTTTATTTACTGCAATTCTGGGGATTCTTCTCCAGGGCTTGCTGTTGATGTTTTTACAGTTTAAAGTAATTTGTAATTTAAAGCCACAATACCCAGGCCAATGATAACAACAGTTCTCCTATTGAGCTCTGTGGAAGTTCACATCCTCCGCTTTGTATTCCCCATCTCCCCTGCCTGCACTTGATGCGTTTTGCTGGTAGGCTGTTATCAGACGTAATTTTCAAAGAACAGAAGCTTCTGTGATATTCATTTCAAATGCTGTTTTTACACTGAATAGGGGAGATCATTCCGGGGCAAAAGCTTTGTGGTTGAGGATGGGACTGGGAAGGGCTGCCTTCCTGGGAGATGCCTGGGACTGAACCTGGCTTCTCAGTTCATGCCTTCCTCCTCTGCGTGCCACTTAATAGTCTGTGGCAGGGACGATGCGCTGCCCACCTCAGGCAGGGGCTGTGATGGAGGTTAATGCAGATGGAAAGCCCTGTGCCTCAGTTCAGCTGGAGTTAGTGGGACCCTCACGCATTTCGGGCTTTGTGACCCTAGGCTTATAATTAAAGATTTGTTGGTATCAAGTTAATCCCTTTAAAAAAAAAAATCAGTATTCTCTTTCTAATTGGGCTATAGACCTTCATGTATGATATATTCCTTTAAACCTGGAGGTTTTGACTGTTTCTTTTGGAAGACGAAATGTTATTGGAAGGAAGTCTGGGCTCAGAAGGAGAAAGAAGGAGAAAAAGCTTTTAGACCACAATTTCGAAGTGACCTCATCAGCCCCTCTAAGTAAGCAGCTCTCGAAGTCATGGCAGTGATAGCCCGTAGGACACTACTACGTGTCAGGCCTTCCTGGCCTCCGGCGTGCTGTATATATTTTTCCCATAGCCTTCTTTGCACTCTGGCCAGGCCAAGATTTGTGTTTGGGAAAAGTTCTCAGGACAACTGGAGTCTCCTTTAGTCCAGCTCCGAGCTCCTCTTTGCCCTGTTAGTTTTGCTGACGCAGACACTGGAGAAAAGCTGGCATGAAGATTACTGAATGAAACTTGTGAAAGGAGTGGGGGACACTGAGCAATCTTCATCTGTATGGACAGAAGTTGTAGCTCCTTTGCCTGCGCTTATGCTGAGGACGTAGTGAAAACCATCGGCTTTGTGTGTTCATTTTTCTCACCTACATGCATAGATTCCACTCTCAACCAATTCAAAGAACTGAAATTCCTTTTTTCTCACGGGTCATGCATACCTGGTGGCTGGTCCCTATCGGTGTTTAAGAACTGCAACAGAGTTTTGAAAAGAATTTACCATGTGTACATCTTATTCTGTTTTATCACTCCCTGCTGGCACCCTGCCCTCCTAGCTGCTCTCTAGCAAAAGGGATAGAATGTTTGTAGCAGACCCTGCAAAGCTGTGTACAGCCCTGAGTTGTCTGCAGGCATCTACCCCCATCTACATGTTTCCCTGTTCAGATGGGGAAATAACTGGGACACGGACGGCGGAAAAAACGTCCCTCTGTCTCCAGATAGCCCACGTTTACATAATACCAGTTTTTGAAAGCTAATAATCCACCCTGCACTAGTTATTTTCAGAATTGCAAGCTAAAGGATGGGATCTTCTGTTCCTTTTTGTACAAATGTACTGAACTCCTGTCTCTTCTGGGTGATACCTCAAAGAACTTAGTGCCTAAGACTTGGAAGGATGTATCTGGGCTTTGTTTTCCAAAATAAGAAACTCCTTTAGGAAACTTAGGTCTGTGTTTGCACGCATCTATATCATGACTCCTTGCTCTTCACTGTCCTTCCAAAGTCAGGCAACTCCACAGTAAATAGAAAGCAGAAATTCTTTGCAGATAGATGATTTGGTTGATGGCTTTTGAATCAGTTCTTTGGATGCATCTGGATTTCCTAGTAGAACACTGATTTCCAGGTCATGTATTTTGGGAAGGGGATATATATCAACAGTCACTTAACAGTTATTTCAATGAGTGAAGCACCTAACTATTGAAAATTTAAGCTACAGAGTGTATAAGTAAACAGTTTTGAGATGCTATTTCTAAACAGGCTCAGCAGCACATAAGCCTGGCTACTGAAATTGTTCTTGGTCTAATTCAATGACCCCTAACAGCAGTTTTTGTTATAGTGGTTTGCATGGTGATTACCTTTTCCTCCTAACTTTGGAGTTCTTAGCGTTCAGTTTGAAGAGGATAGAAATGTCTGTTTGTAGGACAGCCTCATCAAAAACAGAAATGAAAGGAAATGGAAAAGAGTTGCGAATATCTGAAGGCTTTATGTACTTGGACCTTTTTCATGCCAATGTCCGACTCCCATTTCTAAATATGCACTGTCAGAAACACCGTTTGAAAATTTAAGAATTTTACTTCATGGGGATTTCGAGCATAATATCCCCACTGAGCACCCTGGAGAATGAGGACTTGCTTTATAGCTTAATTCCCTTTTAGTTTTCCTGGCAAGACACATTGCAAATCTGTTTTGCCTGTTTGCCAGGAAGAAAACAAAAGTCTAGTTCCTTACCTTTCTAGAAAATTCCTTACTACTCATCTCCTGCCACGTAATACAAGCCATTTGAACCCCTCTGATCAGTAATATATGTGCTAGATTCATCCCAAAAGCATCATCCCCTGGATTAATGCATACTTTTCCTTTTGCGTCCATCCGCTGGCCAGCCTGCTGGCTCCCTGCCTGCTCTGCACATCAAAAGGTGCATAAGCCAAGGTTCAGTAATAATGTCTTAGCCCATATAACATCTCTTCACTCAGCCGAGGCTTCAGATCCAATTCTGAATTGAAAACATTTAGCTCTGATATTCATACATGAGCAATGAGGCTGACACATGTCAAGAGAAAGAGCTGGTACAGTTGTTCTTCACTATGCTGGCAAAAGAGTATTTCATTCTGCATCACTGAAACTCGCAGCCTTCCATAAATGTTTTTAGGAAATGTGGATGTGGCTCTTTCAGCTCATCAGAAATGCACGCAAGCAGTTTTGTGTACATTTAGGGGGAGAAACAGGGAGCGAGGCAGACCTGCCTGTTACAAAGGCAGGTTCCACTTTATCTGCAGCACTTATGCTTTATGCTAATTGATTTTATTTGAATAAAAACTAATGTTAGACTTGGGGATGATATCAAGTAATGCCATTCAAAGAAAAGGAAAATACTTCTAACCCACATTAAGCTCCTTAATTCCTCTTGACAACGGCAGCATAACCCTATATTTATCTAGCATCATTCAGATAGTATAGTTGTTAAATAATATTATATAACTTAACATTAAGAAGTAAACTCTTTCTAAATTAAGTGTTGAAGATGATGCACTTTATTGACAGGAAGGTAATTTCTCCCATCTTTTAGTAAGCTTTGTGGTTTGTCTGTGATATCTGATCTGTACATTTATAGCATTCAAGCCTTAAGGATATTGATTCTTTTTTAATGTGGCTAAAACAATAGATTTGCAAGTGCAAACATAGAAGAAATTTATTTTATGTACTTAGCTTAGAGTATTTGAACATAATATTTTAATTCTTGCAACACTGTCCATTAAACTATGATTGTATTATAATGAGCACATATGTAAAAATTATATCTATTGAGTATGTCTGATCCATCCAGGCTCATTTCAAAGCTTGCTGGAAGCCAATCGACTTTCCATTGCCCTCAGTCAGGCTTTAGATTATTCTTTACTGGTCATTCAGTGGAGTATGTGGCTACCTTTGTACTAGTGGTTAAGAAGTAACGGGTCTTATTTTTTAATGATGAACCAACACGTTTAAGACACAGGGAACTGGATTACATCCTTGCTGGCAAATCAACAATACTAATCCTGATTTATATGTTCCCTTGGAGTGGGTCTTTGGCTAAAAATATAAATAGTCTCAATCCTTCTAGGTGGCACATGGTAATTAAGTGCAATTTTCCTTTCTTCCAAGAAAGCCTGATAGCTATCTCTTTCCTGCCCAACCTCGGTTGTGTACTATTGTACTCCTGAGGCCCAGCTGGGGCTACTGCAGGCATATCTGGCAGCCTGTGCAATGCTGTCAGTGCCGACCGGGATGGTTTCTGGGTTTCTGCGAACATGGCCTGTAACAAACCCTGAGGATCTGTCTTGTAGCAGCCTCCCACCATATAGACATCTCCTGACGGGCTTTCACACGTGCTGAGCCAGCAAAGCCCAGTGACCAGCCAACCCCCTTCTGTTTGTAACAAAAGAAAATGGGAAAGCCTCTACATGTGCTTTCAGGTCACCCTTTTATAACTTGCCAGATCAGTATCAGCAACTGAGGAATTAGGGATCGGATCCATGATCCAGAGACAGATCTCGTACACTACTAACACTGTCTTTAAAGTGGAATTACAGCTAAGGTGCAGACAGGGGTGGAAACAAAGACACTCCAAAGAACTGTGCCACTGTCTAATCATCAAAAATTGAAACTGCAAGTTTCTCATAGACTCTGGTTTTCACTTGTGGTTCGTTCTGTATACAAATGAAAGAAGAAATATCTGTACGCAATGCTGAGGCTTGCAGTATCTGCATTCTTGATTCAAAGACTTGCTTTGCCTGATCATGCTAGGAGAGGAAGCTCTCTCTTACTCCCCAGCTTTGATGTCACAAGTCACATCACTAGATTTAGAAGATAATTTGTTGAGCTATATGCAGGAAAGGACTATGATACAAGAACTACAAGTGGCTGCTTTGGGCTTCATGGTTTTGGGAGCTCTGCAGTTTTGTGTGAGAGTGCAAGAGAACCCATCCAGTTTGCTGGCAACAGCTCTCTCAGCAGAAGTAGCCACTCCCCAGACCTCTCGCAAATTGAAAGGCCAGACTTAGCCATGCTGTTCCTTAAAAGTGACATAGCCACAGGAATGGATTTGTGACAAGATGGCAAAAGAACAAATCCCACCATAAAAGAACAACAATGAAAGGCCGTAAGGGGGGGGGGGAAATGAATTCCAGAGTGGGCTGATGTGCTTATGCAAGACAATTTACACAATCGCAGCATTGTACAAAGAAACAAAGATATAGCCTTGGGGAAGCCACTGCCATTTTGTAAGTAATAGTTAAAAATGCTTGCACTGACTGTACCAAGAAATGCCTGTAGAGGCAGGGGCCCTAATAAGGAGCAGCAGGCAGCACTCCAGTGGGTAAACAATGAGACATGGCTCCCTGAGCAAAAGACTGGCCCCTCGTAAACACAAAAGGCTTTATGCGGAGTTACATGCTCTGGCTGTATCTCTGAGCCGTGCAGCCTCGCACTGGCCGTCGCGTAAGTACTTCTGGGCTGGATATATTCTTAGAGATGCACGGAGACAAGAGGTTTCACAGCAAGAGCTTCCATCCTCACTTTATATTATTGTTTGCGTCTCCGGTGCGTTGGGAACTCGGCATGCTCAGCTGTGTTTTTAGAGCAAGTTCCTCCAGCACGGCTTCTTTGTTCCTGTTCTGCTCCAATCTCCTTGTACTTAGGCTTCCCCAGCGGGGTGCGAAAGCTCCACAAGTGTCAGTAAAATATTAGGGTTTGTTTTTTTCTTTCAAGCTAAGAATCTAGCAAATGATAAAAAGCGCTTTGGCAATGAAGTGTTGTGGGGAAAAAGGTGTTTTTGCAGCTAGGAATATAAATTATTGGTGACTGATTTGGGAATTTGGTAGCTGACGTTTAAAACAAGCAGTAGCTCCCCAAGGTCATCAAAGCAGAATGCCTGACTGGATGAGGTGGCTTTAGAGTGCTGCACTGAGCTTCCAAAATGCTGGTGATTAGGATCTCAGACCATGGGAATCCTAGTTTGATGAGGCGACTTATGGCAAGATCTGTTGTTGCTCAGAATTTCTTTTCTTTCTGTGTTAGCATAGATTAAGATATAAGCAAACAGGGATTTTTATGAAGTAACAAATAAAACTTGGGAAAATGATCCATAAGGAAAAAACAGTCATTGGGTTTTCTAAGGGAGCCTTAATGTATCAAGTACTCAACTTCATGGAACTGCAGTAGGATTTGGTGGCAAAATCCCAGTCTAGGTGACGCTTTGCTAATAAATAAGTAAATATTCTGTAGATTTCAGAAGTAGAATGATACTTCTGTAGATACATCAAACACAAGTTTCAAGGGAGTAAAGAATTATTGTGGGCAGTTGTAAGTGAAGAGTGTCAGGCTACTATAAAGTAAGTGGTGGTGGGTGGTGAGACTTTGGTTTAAATGTCTAAGAAGAAAATTCGTAAGAATAAGATACAGCTGTCAGGGTAGGAAATGGCAGACATGCCACTCTTTCAGCTATTTGCAGTCAGACTGCATAGAGCACTTCAGAATATACTGCCTGAAACGCAGCAACATCAGTCAAGGAAATGGCAAGGCTAACTCAACGGGCTGTTCCATTTTGGGTTGTGATTGTCGCTTCCTCCAAGCCTCCAACAGTATCCTTCCTGTCCATCCTGCTCAGCCTTTCACTTGCAGATAGAGCTGTGTAAATATCTACTACAGTTAAATAGTGTGAAATTTTATGTGTCTCTCTACTTTCTGATTTCCTCACTTTCTAGTCAGAAGAGACAAAGACTTGCCAAAGATGAGATGACAATCCTTCTCATGCCTTTAGTTGGACAAGATGTACAAACAGTTATGCTTCAGTTTCCAAGTCAGTAGGTTCAGCATCAGAGAGAAGCAAACCATCTTGGCACGGATATATATGTGCAGGTTAGGTGAGGTTTAGGTCTCTGTGACAGCATAAAAGGAACCATTACTTTAATGCTACCAACAGTGTTTAAGATACCTGTACTTATGTAGTCTTAGGAGCCTACGCAGATCTCCAACAGCTCTCAATTTAGCAAATGTCTAACTTCAAGCCACCGCTTTGTCACTGTGTCATCTTAAGCACAGAGGTTGCTGGCACAGCGCACCACATGAGGAAGAGCGCTGCTCTCTTGGTACTCTGATCTCCATCATCTTCAGATTCTTCTGCGCTAACAGGATAGCACTCTCTTTCAAATACACAGTGCAGCGAAAAATCCTGGAAACGTTTTTTCTCCTCCACTGTGTTTTTACAATAATTTGGTAGAGAGATATTCCTGTAAGTGTCTCTCTGAGGTTATGCCGATTTGTTACTAGCCCGCCTGATAAGATACTCCGAGTTGTACTAGTGGCAAGTGATTACACATGATTGTTTTGTTTCAGTTTTTGTTTTTCACTCAAATGTAAATCTTCGAGGATCAAAGGGCTCTATAATCAGAAAGAGGTTATGAAAGAAATGTTTCCATCTCTTCCTGCCATGTGCCTTAAGGCTACAAAAGCAGTTCTCTTTCAACCCTGAAAAGAAATAATAATAAAAAGGCAAACCATTAATTAGAATGTGGAATTGACTTCAGCGGGAAGCACGGAAGCTTCATCACCAAGTCATTTAAAACTGGACAGCAAGAGGGGGAAAATCCTGCTTTAGGGGAAGACTGCGCTAACCTAGATGACTGAGCAGGCGTTCTCTGGCAGGATTTCTAGGGGTCTGCTGCACAGCAGATCAGCAATAAACTCAAGAGGCTGTTGTACCAGCTGAAACATTAATGCGGACCATGAGTATGTTGAAACAGATTATGTCCTCTGAAAAGAGTCTTTTTGGGGGTTGTAATTGTTTATGTTTGTAATTCTGTAATGAGAATTTCAGGTTTGTGTATAAACAATGGGAAAAGTGAACTAAGCAACACGAACTAGTATTTTACTTACTTTTGAGAAATCTTTTGTAAAACTTGATGTTTACGTGACAGTTAGCACTGTCCTCCTGCCAGAAGATATTGAAAAGAAAGGAAATGTGCTGTCATTTACACCCCATGAAAAGTCATTTGATAGCTTAGAAAGATTTCTCAGTTTCTCTAGTGACTTGTTTCTAATGTAAGCTTGCTGTCTTTATATTCTGGTCACGTACAGAGCCAAGCAAAAGCAGCACTGAAAAAAACCAAAAAGATAAGCTAGATGGCCAAATCCATTCTAATGTAGCTTCATCGCAGTCGGTGGAGTTAAGCCAGGGGAGAATTTGTCCTGAAGACTTTGGAACAACAATGAAGTATTAAAATGAAGCCTAATAGAGCATTAGAGCTGATAGGAGTAACAGAAATTTATTTGCGATTAACTTTCACTCAGAATATAAAGAAAAATGCTAACAGGAAAACTTTCCAAAGCTGTTATGAGCATGCACCACTTCTGTCTTCTCTGAAAAGGAAGCTGGCCTTTCCCATACGTTTCCATAAACGTATCTCCCTGTAAATATACGCTGTTATCTCCTGGTTTTGATCAGCTCACTTGTCCAGTTAGGTCCATGCAACTGCTAACTTTTAAATCTGAGTCCTTCCCAAAGCTGTCCATGCTCTCAAAGTAAAACAAAACATTGCACATGTAAAGGGGAAAAAAAAAAAAAAGCGTGTCGCTGATCAAGATAACGATAGGAATGACCTCCTAGGACAGATGCACACCACATCACGTAATAAATATATCGTTACTGCATCTGGTATGACATCACAGATGTGCCTGAACACACTTGATGATTTAGCACCTTTTGCTGTGAGATAAAGCTGTGCCAGATTAAGGCAGAAAGCAATCCAGGCAGCCAAACTATGAAATGCTTTCACAAAGACCATAAGTAAATAATTTAATAAAGTGTTCCGTTCTTTTCAATATTGCACATTCAATATTAAAGGACAACAGGTGCTTTGTGATCAAAGATCTCCAGTTACAAAGATATGTAGGATATAGAAGCAACACTCTGGGAGGGCGGCGGTTGTGGTTTTTTGTTCCCTGTTTTTCTTTTTTCTTGTGTATCCTATCAAGAGGCTCTGGGCATTTAGTATAGCTCGTTTCCACACAATCCAAGTAATTTGCTTTTCTTGAGTAAGGATTCAAGAAACCTTTGTTTAAGCCCATCCAGGTCCAGTAGTTAACCTGATATTCTTCATTTTGATCTGGGCTACATTATTTCTCTTTTCTAATCCTATTTGATAATGGCAGAATTAGCAGAGGTTCAGATAAACATTCCCAAGTTTAGATTCCTACCAAAAACTTTCTAGGCCTGCTAAAGTGAATTGGATATATCTAGAGGAAAGACTTTCACTATCACCTGTACCCTGGCTGTATGGAATAAATCGATAATAACTCTTCCTGTACTACTCAGCATGCCTGTTTCCTGTCCCTCTGCAATTCAGCTTAGCAAAGGTCTACAAACATGCAATAGGATGAGGCAAAGCCAAATATCCATACTCTTTCAGAGCTCCATAAAAGGTTAGCTGGGATCTGGTTCAGTACAGACTTTTGCAAATAGTAATATTTTATCTGATTCAATTAAATCAGCTGTTTCTAATTCCTGATGAGTATTCTCACTCCTGTGACTGAAAACAGTAACCTCTTGTGCTGCTTCCACAGTCGGCACCTAACGATGCATGAGAACAGCACAAGCTGCTGATAAGGTCACTAGTCAAGTTTGAAGCATGTAACTGCAAGATTATTGAGCCTCCCTAGCTGGCCTCATGTTCCTTCCTAAATTCTGCTGGTGTCCTGCATGACTCCCATGACCTCTAAAGAGAGTAACACCTATGCTAGCTAGAGATATTTGAGACCAAGTACAGTATTGCCACTGAAACTAAAAGTCACCTGAAATCTTAGTTGCAACATCATCTTTTGAAGGTATTACTGCAGGGTTTCTAAAACAGTACAAGAAGTCTTATAAGGATGACTTCTGTAGAAAGGAAATTCATCAGTACTGGAAGTAGCAGGGCACTGTGCAGAGCATTTGCCTCTGTCAGCTCCGAGGATAGATGACGTATGCATTCTTCAGACTGGGTTCATCACCCTCTGCCCAGGCTTACCACTCTTATCATAGTACAAAGTTTGTCAGAACCAAACTATGGAACTTCTCTCCATCCTACTCCTTTCCAGTTCTGCCCATTATGAACCTGGCTCTGAATGTGTGGAACTTCTTTTGCTCTTGCTTGGTACAATAATTTGAGAGAAGCACAGACCTTGAGAATACCACCACTTGGAACAGAACAGTGCCGTGAAAGTGACTGCTTTGGCAAGTCCATCTGAAGCCCGACACAGTGATCACTGTTTTGTGGTAACTGCTGCCCAGGCTGATGCCAGACCCAATTCCAGTCCTTAACTCCTCTTTTGGTGTATTGACAGTGATGCAGTACTATGCAGTGCTATTTTGTGCTTGTCACAGGGACAAGTAACGATCAACCATTGACTTCCCCTTGGGCTGATGGTTTTGTCATGGCATGTACCTTTCTTCTATTTATACATACTTAACAAATTAAGGTACTGAGACAACTGCAGTGTCTCAGTTCTACCCACTGCAATTTTCAAACTCTAGGAAAGGCTCTAAAAAGGCTTGAAAGTTTGGGAACTAACTGTCTGTTTCTGGCTTATTCATTTTCCCCTCAATTTCCCCCTAATTTTGCTACAAAGAAATCTTTGTTTTGCCTTTCCCTTATTCTGGATCATATGGATCAGAACAGGATCTAGTCACGCATGTTGTTTGAATCAAAATACGCAGAGATAGCACCAGCACAGGAGCCTATTTTTATCATCTGAGAAACAGCTGTAGTTAAAGCAAGAAATAAATTGCAGACTAAATGAAATTTCAGTGGTCCAGAGTATGGTTATCACCTGTCTCCAGAACGCAGTCCGAGAACATATGCGATAGGTCCTAATATGCATACATGTGTTCTGGGGTGAGAATGATTAGGTGAGGACAAGGCTCTGTGCTACTCTGAAGAAAGACTGAAAGGCTCAGTCCATTCATCTCCTAGTCTCTCCTACTCCCCACTCCAGAAAAAAACACAAGGTTTCTTACTATAAATCCTCTAAACTTCAACTTTTGGTTTTGGCAGATGATTGCACTGAACAAGTGTTTGCAGATAAACTGGGTGAGAGAGAAATCAGGCAGGCATGCTGGCACAAATGTCACTGTATTTAGAGTAATGCTGCAAATAGCCATAAGCAGGTTAGATAAGTAGTTCATGGGAACAGTGTCATCAGAAAAATCAGGGGGAGGGGAAGTGTGATCTTAACTTTTTTTTTCTGATTGCTAGCCATTGTCAAGATCATCTCCTTTGTCAAAGGGAAAATGCAGAGACACTCTGTTCATCTGGGTGGAAGCAAAGCTTCCTGGTAAAAGAGCCAGAGATCCCTTCCTATTAACCCTTGTGTGTTCCATGATTCGTTACATTACATGGCGGGTAAAAGCTCCAAAGGAGAAAGGTCTGGTATTAACATTATTGTTCACTATTGGTGAGAAGCTGCCTGTCACTCTAGACCTGGTAGAAACTCATGGGTAGAGGCAGTCCCTACCCTGATGAGTTTATCCTCTAGACAATGACATAGACTGAGGATCAGAAAACCATGTAGGATTACTTTTGTTTTGAGGGTCTGTGGAGTACATGGTATCGGCTCTTGTGGTTTTGTTATTGACTACAGTGGCTACATCAAGTCCACACTCAAGTCAGCCACACTGTTCTGGCATCAAGTGGGGAAGTTCTGGGGTAAAGTAGACAGTGGTGTTAAGGTACTTTCAGGGTTGGCTTTATGGACAGCACATTTTTCTCCTTAATTCAAATTCATCTCTTTTAAGATTGAGACTTCATTTTATGCTTTCAGCTTCTTCCTGTGATTTTGATGAAGAAGGATTAAGCTATATGTGAGGCTGCACGTTTACAGCAGCAAAGGAAGGAGGCATGAGTTAAAAAACATTTAGACCTGCAAATAACAGCTGGGCCTAGATAAAGTATGAGAAAGAACATGAATGTTTCAGGCTGTAGCTGAAGATCAAACGCATTGAGAGAAGTTGCTTTTTCCATTAGTGTTTTCACATGGCTCTGCCTCCAGGCTTCAGGCAAGACCAGAAGCAAAAGTGCCAAAATATCATGAGAAAGGCTGCTCTTGCAAAATTTCTGGCCTGACCAGAAGTAGGAAAATCTCATGAAAGACTGTTCTCGTCTGCTTTCCAGCCCTGCTTGGCACGTCCAGGAGGCTAAACCAGGTTCCACTTGGAAATTTTGAACCATATTTGAATTCTTCTTTAGTTTCCCATGCCTTTTGTAAATAGTACTCTGTAAACCTGTGGCATGGCAGCTGTGCTAACTTGATACACTTATCCCCAGACCTGTGCAGACCAGCCGTGATGAAGTGTTTTTCAACCCTTGTCTAAAAATTATTTATCATTTACTACTAAGTAGAGATCCTGAGTCTATTGCAGTAGGAGCTGTACAAAATGATAGAAAAATACTTTGGCCACAGGAGCTTAGACTCTAATAGGTAAGATGGGATTTTGCCGCAGTTCCTCATCTATAAAACATGGATAGACAGTATCACTAACCCAAGCGCATACAACTAGTCAGCATTCAACCTAGATTTTTTGAATCCCAGTCCAGAGCTTAAACCACAAGACCATTCTCTCACATCCAAATGAATGTGCTACACATTACAAGAAGTCTAAATGCAAACAAAAATATCTGAAAAGCCTGTTGTGCAGGAAACTGGCTGGGATTCAGTCTGTCGCCTCAGTGAGTTCAGAGTCAGCCTAACTCACTCCGACCACATAAGCTTGTATGTTCTATTGTTGTGCCTGTGGTAGACAGTAAGCAGAACTGATTTTAAAGTCAATATGCACAATGTCTGGGCTTACTAAAAGACACACACAAAAAAAAAAATCTAACTCCCAAGTTCTGCAACTAGTAAAACTAATCATGACCTACAGAAGAAAAAGATATATTTTTGAGAATATATGTCTGTAAAGTTGAGTGCTGGAACTACCAAAGAAAGGGAAGAAAGTTGGAAGAGCTTGCTGATTCAGCGAATCTCCGTGGAAGTCAAGTTCTCCAGGAATTTCTCCATGACTTCAGTGTCAGTTACTGAAAGTCATGTTACTTTGCTCACTTTAGAGCTCACTATTTTAGTTGCTATAATGTAATTGAAGTAGTAACGTGACTCCTCTTAAACAACCCCCTTCCTCAATGCAATAAGCAATAATGATTGACTTCGATGAACTACAGACACATAGTCCAGTCACTTTTTGTGTTAAAGAAATAACGCAAAACCCCCATGCTGTTTCCAACCTATATTTTACAATTACAACACGTAGCCAGTAGCAACATGCTAGACTGATGTTTCAGGGACACACACATTTACCGAGGAGGACCTGGCTATGATTTTTAAAAGCATGAATTCTCTGGGGAGAATGTGTGGGGTACTGCAGTGCCTCAGGGCAAACTCGTAGAGCCAAGGAATATATTTCTGACTATGCTAGAAAGATGCCCCATGCAAAGTCCATTAGGCAGAACAAACACAGCTCTGTTTTACGTGATGCGAATGGATTCTAAGGGCACATTACCGCCTTCTTGTAAAAAAGGATCTTCTTTGTGACCGAAATTCCTGAGCATACTGCACACTGCAGCTAAACTGGGGAGGTCCACACACAATCTCTCTGTTGTATTTCTGTGGCGAATATGTGGTACTGCAAAAGACAATAGCAGATGGGATGGTCCTCACTGAACAGTGAATGGGATTATCTTTCTTTTGGCCTGTAATATTCTCATAACTTACTGAGCAGAATCGAACTGTCTAGGCTCTAATACATGAGGCAGTTTCAAAGAGCAGCTTCTGGACCAAAAGTATTTAAAAGAAGTAGTCCACAAGTTGGCCTAAAGATGCTGTGATGCAGCACTCCACACTGATGCAGTACAAAGGCAAAGCATTACTAGTGGATCTTGTATGCAGGATGCCATGAGAAAGACCAGAGTCTGTCATAGAAAAGCTGAGATATTTTAGGAAGGTTAATAACTTTTATTTTCCGTATTAATTTTGTGTAAAGTTGTTGTCTCTTCCACTGTGGACATTTCCCATCGCTGTGGGACTAGGGACCTTTGTGACTATGTAGAAGAATAATGCCTAGCAGAGTGAAACCAAGACAAATGACCATACTATAAATTACTAATAGTCTTGCTCTTGCTCCACTTCTACATAAAAGAGGACAGTGGCTGCAACTTGTTAAAAAAAAGTGTGATATTAGCTTTTGTTAGCTGACCAATGCATTCCTCAGGGTACCACTAGGTTCTTCATTTCATCTACTTCCCGAGAATTACAACTTTTCCTCCAAAGAAGTAAGAAATTAAGGTCTAACTTTGATGGCAAAATAGCAAACCATTGCCTTCCAGAATCTCTCTTCTCTGTTGGTTAACCATCCCCAAGCGCTTTAAGCACATAGTCTCTGAACTAGTAGGGTTTTGATTGAAGAGTATTTTCCATAGACCCACCATAGTTACCTGCCAGCTGTGCTGGTTTTCTTTCCAGAAATACACCACTAACTAAAACTACATGATCAGCACTAAAACAAATTACTATTTGAACACTTACTATCTCCCCAAAGAATGTCATCAATTCCTTAATGGGCAGGACTGCCACTAGTTTGAATGTCACTACATTTCAACATGAGATGGGGAGCTTCAGACCGGACCTCTTAGAAGGATGGGAGAGCATTCACATTTCAGCCTGCAACTATGCTATGTAAAAGCCAATCATGCTATCAAAGGGACAGGCACACATGGGAATGAGATAAAAGCACTTAGCTGGATTTAGTTGGCTGAAATTGATTAAATCAAAAAATTGTCAGGCATCTTGCAAAACTCTTCTGTTTGGATACATACAGAAACACATACAGTAGATGGTATCTTGCAGATAGCTTTTGCAATACACAGCTTTTGGATTTCAAGCCTCTGTCTTTAATGACATGAATGGTACAGTTTGTTACAGGCAAGGCTTTCTGCATCGGTCTTGCCGCAGCACAAGGAAAGGCAACAAGTATGAAAGCCACATCTTGGTTGAGCTAGAGTTATTTTAAGAGACTACACCAGTAGGCATATCGCACCCCATTTTGTGCACAGGGCATCTTTTGAAGAGCTGGTAGGGGACAGTGTTGTTTCCATTCCTGGCCCTTCTACTGAAGGTGTGAATAATGGTGCCACAGCCATTACAACAGCCTTTATGTTATGGATGCCTGTCCACAAATAAATGGGCTGATAGCATCCATATATATATATATATATATACCAAAGGCCATCAGAGAAAGTGCTCGAATGCTAGTGACCCTCTTTCAAACCCGAACAATAACTTTATAGCTCTTTCACGTCCACTAAGATTTTCAATGGTGTGTTTTAGTATTTTCTGATAAGATAGGCATTCATAGGAGTTAATTTTTGGCTGGTGAGTGACAGCAAAGGGAAGTTTTCTGTTAGATCAGCAAATGCAAAGGAAGACTGCATCCCTCTGCACGGCTCCACGCAGCTGGCAGGAAGCCCCTCTCCAGCTCTTCACTTCTGATTTCCTTCTCAGGGAAGCTGACTGAGCGTGCTCTCTCTTTGAGCCCGCCTTCCCTTAGCACTCCCTGTCCCCTCACAGCCAGCCACACACATACGCGTGTGTACACATATGCACACGGTCTTTCTTTGGGTGTTGTCTGTTTTCTTAATTTAGATTTTAACCACTTTGGCCTGTCAACAGAAGTATGAACAGAGCTGGGCTGTAAGGCCATGCATTTGGAGGTTAAAGTTGGATGTCATGCAGCCACTAAAGTTTGTGTTTACTTGAACCATGACAGATTCCGATCCTACCGGTCAGAATCATGCAAGATTTATGGTGATTTATGTTAAAGAGACAATCACGTTTTCCTGGGGGCTATGTACTTTAAGGGAAGAGCACACTTTTCACTGTTTTCAAGTAACAAAACATGTAATAAGTAATTTGAGGTAGGTAATCAGGGCAATGATCTTCCTTTTTATTTTGTTTTCTTATGGCAATACAAGCATAATGCTGATTAAATAGAAATTATAGTTGGATTTGCCCTCCATGTTTGCTAAATGCTGTGAACTGCTACGTTATGCAGAGTATCAAAGATTAAAAGGATTAAAACATGACCAATGCAGTTTGTGAAACTAATACTGAGATTCTTGCCTCCAGAGCCATAGTTCCTTGTTTCATGTATCAGAGTTACAGGGGAATTCATGGGGACAAAGTCTGAGAACAGGGCATACAAGGATCTCTTCAACGAGATCAGATGACCAGTGGCTATTTTTAAACTCCACCGATTCATTGATAACTCTAGAAGACTTAGAGCTCTACTTCTAGTAACAGCAAATCAAAATAAGTGAGGCATATCATACGCAGAAGATTATTTGCCAGGAGGAACACAGGGAGACGGTGCTTTAGAAAGATGGCTGATAAAGCCGTTTAGCACCAAAAGTGAAAGTTGTCAGTGCAGCTTTTCAAAGCATCCCTAGCAAAGGAGTACAACAGAACCTCCTTCCACCTCCTCCTCTTTAGCAAGCTATTGAGGTATTTCAGACCATGTTTCACTAGACAGATACAGTTATTTTCTCCATGCAGGCAAGGTACTTACTTTTGCTTTTTCTTGCTGTTGTCTTCTCTCCTCCATCTTCTTGTTCACTGAGAAGCATTACCTTGGCTCGTCCTTCCAGGAAGCACAAGATCGGTCAATTGCTCGTGTTTGCATGAGGTCACATGGCAATCAGTGCTCCACACAAAGAGAGCATGCATGCCCTGATCAATCTGGTCTCAGGAAAAGATCTAAGGAAAAAATACTACTT
>NW_009192261.1:0-38874 GCF_000690835.1 Fulmarus glacialis | reverse complement strand
AGCAGGAATCGAGTAGGAACAGAAAATTATACAAGAGGAAGATGTCTGTTGTACCCAGCTTTGCATGACGTATCTGGCAAATGCTATTGCAGTGTGGTAAAATGCAGGAGGTCAAGGTTTTGATGAGAAACAGAATTTTAAAGCAAATGAGAATACTGCTGCTTTGTAACAATGTCCTCTTTGTTCACTCTTCAGCCAGCATCCTCTGCATGGTGTTGCTGAGATTGTCATTTATAACTAAGATGCACTACAGAAAAATGGATTATCATGTGCTTCATCAAATGTTAACATACCCTACTCGGTTTCCAGAAAGATGGAAGGAACTCGCCCAGAGTCCTGGGTGGAAGCACATTGTTGCCTGTTCTTTTGCTGACGCGTAGAAGGATATGATCTTGTAATATGATATCCAAAGGGTGAATGACTATCTGCAAGAGGTGTATGGGGGAAACATACTTTGACACTGACTAGCATCTCTAGGCTGGAATTTTTCATAAGTGGACTTCTATCTTGAGACTGGTATCTTTAGTGACACTCCAGAGAATAATAATCCACAAATGCATGCTGAACTTTTCTGTTTAAGGTATTTCCTCACTGTTGATGATTATGGTGGTGGAGAGGGTCTTCTGAAGAGGAAAGATTGTGAGAATCGGACTTATGGTAAAATATATGAAAACTCCAGACAACATTTTTCCCGTGGACTAAAGCAAGGTTGTGAGGCTGACTTGAATGAGAAGTAACTAAAAGTTCCAGGACCAAAAGGGCACAAGAAAGCAGCATTTAGTCAGACTGCTCTTCAAATGTACCTGCATCCGTAGCCTGTAATAAGTTTGTTCCAGTCCTGCAGTCCATCAAGTTATTTCCTTTCCCTCGAACTTTGGCAGAACATTGGTGTATTTGTTACGTTTAACTTTTCTTTCTGAGGTAGCCTTCTCCAGAGTGAAACAGTGTTAAAGGTGAAGATAAGATAAAGACAAAAAGTACTCTCATAAATGGCTCTAGAAGGAATCGCCACCATGTTACAACTCTCTCACCAAAATGATAAGTGCCAAAAATACAGATGTTTAGTGTAACTGCTTCTTATTCCTTCCTGGTCCTTAGTTCCTGTATGTCTTGACTAGCTTAAGCCACAGCTCTTGAAAATACAAAGTTGAAAGGGAAATCATAGTTGGATTGATTTAATAGTGAAAGAGAAATTAGAACAGTGACAACAACTTTTGTTGGCATTTAGCAACCATTAGTTTGAGTGATGATATATACTTATGGGTGTAAAAGGTGTTCACGATTGATTTGTAGGACTTAAAAATGAGATCTTGGCCTTAGCGTAAGCTCACAAAGTTTGACTGAAAGCGTAAGAAGCAAGTGGGGAGGGAGAAAAAAAGATTTCAGAGAAACTTCTGTACCAGAATAGCAAAACAACTAGCATCACAAATTCAAACATCATTGGGTGATCATAAAAGCCAGTGAAATAACTTTTCTCCAAAATTATTTGAATAAAAAATCTGTTCAGAAAATACTATTTGAGTTTATTTCTAAATGTTCCCTTAGTTTGATAAAACAATGTTGTTTCAACTCTAAGTTAGTTTTTTTTTAGTTTTGTTATTTTCATCAAAGCATAAAAATCCCATGATTTTTCATCAAATGCAACTTTGAAGTGCCTTTCATCTAAAACCTTTTTTGCACAGGTTTTCTAGGATTTTTATTTATTAATCTTCATAGTTAAACCTTTAAGACATTATATTACCTACTTGTGATTATACAATAATTTTAACTACACTAACACAAACAATTATAGAGATATGGTGCAAAGTAAAACATTCAAAATTAGAAAGGCTTTTATATTTTGGAAAAACACTAAAACAGCTTTGACTCTTACTCATAGCGATGATTAGTAATTCAGTCTCACAAATTCACCATTCCCTGAATCATCCCTACAGTTGAATTGGTTGTAATGAGGTGCTTTTCACACTGTCAAAAGCAGTTTAGGGGTGAGCTGAATCTGAAAATAAAAATTCGTCATTTTTTAACATATGGATGCTGAAGTAACACCTTTCTTTTGTTTCAGTTTGATAATATTACATTGAGTTGTAGGGGTGTGGTAAATAATGAAGAGGTCAGGTAACTGATACGGTGATCTCAATCATTGGGTAAGTTGCACATGACCATGTTTTAGCACGGCCAAATGTAAAATTAGAGGGGTACAACTTGTTACCGTAAGTACAGGTTTCTTCTCATAAGAGTGATTCTGAAAATGACCTTGGACCACACTGCTGTTAATCAGCTAAACTTGAGTTTCCAGTGCGACGCTATGAAAAAAATTAAACTTTTTCTTCATCACTGATGATCTTGTGTGCTACAAGACTATCATTTGGTTTGTTTTTTAATCAAGACGAGTCATTAAAAAGAAAAAAAAGTATTCTAATTAATTCTCTGAGCAATTAGATCAGCTGTGCAGAAACAAGCAGGAAGTTTACTACTTCCAAGTGGGCAGTAAAATGCTGGGAACAGAGCGCGCATCCGCCGGAGGCCAGCTCTGCAGCGCTGCCGGTCCGTCTGACCAGAGGGTCTCGGTGTCAGTGGAGAATGCAGGTACTCAAAACTTGGATCTCCAGCCTTGCATCAGAAAGAAGCAGATAGCTTTCTAATGAGGGGCATTGTACAGAATGAGAAATGTTTGGTTTATGTGGAAATGTGTAGAAAAATAGGAGGTACAATAAATGGTCGAGGGAGTTGCCTTGCCACTTCTGACTCAAGATTCACAATCCATTGCGCAATTTGAGTTCTTTCCACCACATAAACACGACAGCTAAATAAAGTCAGAATGCCATGCTGACTGAAATTCTCAGCTAACAGTATTACCTGGCTTTTCCTGTTTGTTATTGTGGGCCAGATCATTCAATATTACAAACAGATGCATCCCTACAGGCTTGAACAGAATCACGCTCATTTGTTCTTGAGCGCTGACCCTGTTAGGCTTGCCTGCCTTCAGCCTTAAGGCCTAACACACAAAACACCACTGAAAATTTAGGAGAGGTTGTGAGGTAAAACCCAACAAGGACAGAGAAGAGGGAGTAAAGATTTTGAAAATCCTAGTCCTGTAGTTCTGTTTAAAATGGAGAACTAATTGCAAACTGTCTACCCTCAAGACAAAATCTGCAGTGCAAAGAACATTCTCGTCCAGAACTTGATGAAAATACTAAAGCCAGATATTCTGACTTAAAATGGAGTTCTGGTTTTAGTTTCTCTTTCCTTCCCTTCTCTCCCATTCAATTGGGACAGAGAAAGTGGAATGTGAGGTGGTCAAAATGTTACTTGGGTCGTTATTTCACTCTAGATCATTACTTCTGCATGTTTAATCCAATGTATTCAGAACTTCATTGCCCCCAGCATCTGAAAGGTACTGCCTGCCTCAAAAGAAGTTTCCATATCAACTATTTAAATGGGCAAAACTCTACCAATTCATTGACTTGACTGGTGGGCTCTTTTCCCGGAGAGTGTATTCAGTATTTGAGAGAAAAAGCTGTCTTCCACCTGGTAATCTGTCGTGACTATACCTCTTATTTTCTATCTTACGGGACTCGTAGGGTATATGTGCATCATGGTAGCTCTGAAGGAGCTACTTCCAGATCTGGAAATCTCGCATGCTGCGATGCATGCAATCCTAATTCTCCATGCGGCAGTCCACTGTGTCGTATAAGGTATAACTGTTTTGAGCCCAGCCAGAGTTTAGGTCCAAGTGACTTCTAACATCTTATGAATCAGATATTTTAGCACCAATCCTGTTAGACTTTGGATCACAGGTGGCAATAAGGTGCCACATGGCGATCCTGACTTCCCACAGACTGAAAACCTGTTCAGCATGACTAATACTTAATTCAAAAGGCTCCCCAGATTCTGCTTTGCGTAGCTGGTATGTAGCATGGGAGACATTAAAGAAGACAGAGCTAGACTATTCTCACTGGTATCCAGTGACAGAGGAGGTGCGATCCAAAAGGCAATGGGCACAAACTGAAATACCAGAAATTCCCTTTAAATATAAGAAAAGCTGTTTTACTGTGAGGGTGACCGAGCACTGGCATAGGTTGCCCAGAGAGGTTGTGGTGTCTCCATCCTTGGAGATATTCAACACCCAAGTGGTGTTGAGCAGGGGGTTGGACTAGCTGATCTCCCCAGATCCCTGCCAGCCTCAGCAGTTTTGTTGATTCTGTGATTTAATATTCCAGAGTCATGTGGAAGATTTCCTGTAAAGTACCTGTGTTTTGAAGAGTAACGGGGAGAATAAAAGTGGTATTTAGTATGAAGAGAGGGGAAGTTTGCAAACACCAGGGATTTTTCAACTTTAAAAGTTTCATATGGATGTGCAAAAGTACATGAGACTAGACTTCGAAGAGGACTGAGTGCATGACAAATTATTCTTTAAATATCTACTGATTTTTAGTGAATTGTCTTCAACCATCTTCACCGCTTACAAAAATTTGAGCTAACACATTTTCTGGTACAATATTTCTGGAAAAGCAATATTGCTATTTTTGTTGTAAGGAACAATATCATGTGAGTTTAGTAACCAGCCATAGTTAAGCAAACAAACCTGAATGTTAGAATACTGGTAATCTAGCTGCATGTTAAAACTATGTCAGACTGTTCAAATTCAACTAAAACCAAACTCCTTTCCCCCAAATTGATCATAAATGAAATGAAAATAGACTGATGTCCTATATTGTGTTCTGTAGGATAGCTGTCTAATTCTAGAAATGAGGCTACACTAGCAGAGAAGGCTCAGCTACATGAGGTGGAACACCAGTTCTGTATTCTGTGGGACATTTATCTGATCAGTCCATGTAATTTACTCCAACAGAAAAGTCAGGGAGGGCTTAAAAGAAAAATCAGCTCCAAGAAGATTTATCTTCTGGAGATGTACAGTATGGTACTTCTTACGGTGTCCAAATTCAGTTATTCATCCTGGCTAGAACTGCCTTAAGTGAGAAGGAATCAGGAATTGGGATTTTTAAGAAGCAGTATGGAATACATCAATTTTACAAGGAGACAGTGAATATTCACTGCTGGATATTCAACTGCTGGCTGATAGTCTGACTTATGGAGTCCTACTAAAACCTACTATAGGCTTTTTCAAGAACGTCAAGTTGCTTTTCCATAGATCTAAATCTATAGATTTAACTCTTGGGGCTCACTGCAC
Organism: Fulmarus glacialis; assembly: GCF_000690835.1. Classification (NCBI taxonomy): domain Eukaryota; kingdom Metazoa; phylum Chordata; class Aves; order Procellariiformes; family Procellariidae; genus Fulmarus; species Fulmarus glacialis. The sequence goes on along the minus strand of NW_009192261.1, from coordinate 33,683 downwards.
TTTGGCTATGTTCCTTGCTGTAACATAACCACCCAAGGTATGCTAAAAATATCCAGAGATGAAACTGCTGTGTCTTAACTTGCAAGATGTGCTACGCAGATAAACAACATGTTTTCTGGAGTGATTAATAAAATGACAGTGATGAATGAAATGACAGCCACTGGAGATTAAAAGAGAAAAATATTGGAAAAAAGGTTGAGTCTGGAAAAGCTAGGTAAGGCGTGTGTCTCTGGGAACTGTATGCAAGGAATACAAGAGCTGCACTTTCCGTTCCCCATTACATCTGTTTTGGTGTGCCAAATATCCATTCCTCAGCCTTAATTCTCCTACATCAATGGAAGGCACCTTGGAAAGGAGACTGAATGGGTCAAAATATTGATCTTGGATACTCTGGAAAAGGAATGAGGGATTTAACTGTAGCAGCTGGATAAGGAGGGGAATTGATTGGGAAAGAATCTCAAGAATGGAGGTGAGATAAAGAGAAGGTATGAGAGGATGCAGAACATGGGGTCAGCAGGGTCAGACCTTCTGTTCGTGCTCCAGTAATTCTGCTGGAGCAAGACAATAGCCTGTCTCTGAAGGCTGACCATCCAAAGTTGCTTATGTCTGTAGGAAACAAGTAGGTCTTTTCCACAGACATAGGTGGGAGTTAGACTAAGTCCTTATTTAACTAACCTTAAGGTGATGCTGTACACCGCTCTCTCTGATTATTTTTCAACAGCTGGCAGTCTTCAGGCAACAGCTGTCTTCTCACCTCTCACACTTCCCTGGCTCTTATCTCTACTAGCTTCTGCTTTTGGCCCTTATCAGCCATCAAATGTATTAGGGGCTTGTAAGAGAGAAGACTATGGGGTAGAGAGAAAAGACATGATAAGAAATGTTTATGAAGAGTGATGCTTTCGTAAGATACTGCTTTTCCTCCTGAGAAAGATAGGTAAGGTCCGAGGGATTGCATTGAGTTGGTTTGCATCCTTCACGGAAAGGATCACTCAGTCTGCCCTCCCCAACAGCAGTGACCGATTACAGCTCTGCCACTAGTCCCCACTGTGGTTTCTGTGCACATTGATCCTGTTGAATCTCTGTGTACAACCTCCAGATTAACTGGTTAAAACAACACAGGCTCTAATGCAAAGTCTGCAGACTGCACCCAGCTCTAACCATCCATCATTACAAGTAACCACCAATGTGAACCAGGGTTCAGATAAGACTAGCTCATGAATAATGAACAGCTTGATAACTTGGGCCAAATACATAGTAATGAACAAGTACTTTCAAGTCCCTGTAGCTACAGAGCAGTTCCCTTCACAGGAGGCACAAACGTTCAATAGCTCTGTTCAGTCTGACAGCAGAGAGCTCTGGATGCTAAACTACCACTAAGCAGAATCCATGAGTAATTCTGCCATTTCCTGATGGTTGGAAGATTTATCTCCATCATAATAGGTATAACCACAGTCCTCCATGGAAAACAGTTCAACAATCACAGATGGGAAGCTGTGGCATTTGAAAACCCCAAATCTACAGAACGCTGTATTACATCTCAACAAGTATGGTTACAAGACTTTTGCATCAGAAGTAGCCTGGGCCAGCTGGCCCAGAGCAGAGGCAGAACTTGCCCAGGTCTGCAAGCACCGTGGTCAGACGTGTCTGGGGGAGGTGCAGCCGCTGAGAGAAGGCCACTTCTGTCAACCGCTCTGCTTTCTGGCACAATGGAAACTTCTTCCAGCAGAGCAGCACTCATCAGTAGGCAAAGGGGAGCTTTCCTGGGTTACAAGCTGAGCTGAGACAATGTTACATGCTCTCATGAGAAGTAGAGCTTACAGGAACCTTCTCCCATTCCAAGTGCAAGGTACATATAACTGACCTGATTTTTCTGATGTTTAAGGAAAACAGTTACGAAACAGAAACACTACATTACATGCACAAGACTGACCCTGGGAAGAGACTGGGTGAGCAAACTGCAAGCGTACGTCTTGAGAATGCTCAGATGCTAAATTACATGAAAGGGGAACAGAGTGAACAGAACAGACCAGAGTGACTGAAAGGGAGCTTTCCTTCACGGTGAGGCCATCAACCCACCATACACGCCTGTGTAGAAGAGAAGTCTGCTGTTGCAACAGAGTTAGCAGAGCAACCTGTAAAACATTTTTCTCTATCTTGCCAATCTAGAGGAGCGTGGCTGTGGAAACTTAGATGCAAAAGTAGCATAAAAGCAACTTTGTGGCTTCTTTTAAGTCAAATACAGGTGAAATTAGGGAAGCTCACAATGCCTTATAATCTGTGCCTATGGAAACACGCCTCTCGGAGTCAAAGCAAACCCTGATACATCCTAATGTTATTGGAAGAACAGAAGACACCACTTTTATTTCAATTATTCACTTGTCTGAAAATTACTGAGAACATTCCTTTGAGTTAGTCACATAAAAAGCTCGAGTAAAATTGATTTTTGTTAAGTATTTCCTCTAAATATGAAACAAATTTCTTTTTCCAATGGGCTACTCGGCCCAAGTCTTTTGGTACAGAAATTTCTGACCCCTTCTTCTCAGGCCTAAGCATTATGATACATTCCAGAAATGAAAAATAGTAAAGAGAAAAAAATGCAAAGCTTCAGTTGTAGGAAGGACTGGACTGCTCTGTCTAAAGCTTAGGTTTATGGTCAGGGTTAGGGTTGAGACAAGGAGAAAGCCTAAAGCTACAGTTGGATTTGGGCTGGAAAGAGGCTGCCAAAGAAGCTGAGGGCTGTGAAAAACTTGTCCCCTGAGGACAAGCCTAGGTCTTGGAAAGGGCTTGGGCACCTTGTGTACAGCTCAACCTAGTGCTAGGGTTAGGCTTAAGGTGAGGGTTGAAAGAGAGGAAGCCCCGAGTCACAGCTGTGAGATTCTGCAAATAATCCTCCAAAGTAAACTGGGGGCTGATGTTATAATTTCTCCTCCCAGGTTTTTTGAGTCTCTGGAGGGATTGGGACCCTGAAACAGCAAAGCCAAGGAATAAAACAGTTTAATAATTTACATCACATTACTTTTTTTATTTCTGACTCAGAACTGCTATTTGTGATACTCAGTGTAATTTTTCAGTAGCAGCACTGAATTTGGGATATACTACTAGGTCTGTTTAGGGCTCAGAGTAACTGATAACATAACCACTCAATTTCTTCTCACTTTTCCACCAAGAATCTTGACTTGCTATCAATTTTACCTCCAAACCATCCCCCTGCTGCCCTCTGCTCTCTGAAAACACACAGAAATCTAAAGTTTCAGACATTCTAGGAATCTTTCATGATTCTTTTTTTTCCAATCTCTGAGAAACCTGATCCACCAGATGGGTGGGAGAGCTTATTGTTTTTTCGTCTGACATCTGGATTTCATTAGCAGACTCATGCATGCTGAATCAGGAATGGGAGCTCAGAAGAAAGCAGATGAGAGTTAAAATTATGTTAATGCTAAAAAAAAAAGCCCCGTTCTCCTCTCCAACTTTGCAAACAAACACAAAATGTGAGTCACGTTGTAAGCTCAGCATAAACAGTACAGCCCTTATTAGCTGTACCCACTTACGCTAATATTGGATATATTGTGCCTCAAGCAGCTATAGAGGAGAACATTGTATTATTTACGTATATATGTCAACATTATTTTAAAAAAAAACTTTCCAATAGTTTCACATTAATACCACCACTTTTCAGGTTTATAGTAAGTGTCTCCTGTCTTCTTTTTAATTAGATTCAGTATAGTATGCAAGGAAATAATTTATCACAAACCAACCATAAAATTACAGTTAAGACTTGCTGCTCGGGAGACTGCTGTAAATGATACCAGCAAGACAGACAATTTTTTTAAAGTTTAACAGGAGTGTTAGCTGTGGCCTGAAAGCCAGACTGTTATTAATTACAGTAGCTTTCATTACTGAACAACAGAAATAGTAATACAAGCAGTAACCGTCTGTACGTGTACGTGGTGCTATGCTAAAAACCTCTGGATGACTGTTAGATCTCATCTTATTTGCTAAGGCTGATGGTTGCAGCCATACGACATCCATCTTTACAGCCCACCTTACCCGTCCTCCCGCTCCCCAGCGCACAAGGACCTCTGGCTCTTAGACCACGAGTGCCATGCTATCTAGTCAAGATCCCTGTCTTTTAAGGGCACTAAGCGGAGACGAGGAGACTTAAAGTATCATTGGTGACTGGGTCACACAGAGGAAGAGGGATCAACAAGAAGCTTTTGGTCGTATTTTAGAAGACAAGGAATCACACAAAATTACAAAATGGTGAAAAGCTGAGAGGGCAGAGTGATTACAGATACTAGAGAAAAACTGAATGTGGAAGTCAGGCCTTCACACTCCCCTGCAAGTCACCTCAAGAAAACTTCATACATCATTGAAACAGGCCTCTTGTCCCCTCTTCAGAGCTTCAGCCTACACAGCCTAATTTGATGTCCACATTACATCACATAGGATACAACTGTGTAATATACTTAAATTAGCAGAAAACTGATAGAAACTTTTGGTCTCTACTGCGAAAATGACTAGCACGCTCTAAAATCGGAGTATAGTTAGTTTTATATGTGTAACAGCACTCTGTGCTGTCTCGGGAGATATGGATATCACCTATCCTGAGAAAGTTATAAGCCTGTGACAGGTGAAATGCAGGTGGATATGTATTTACCTGTTATAGCCATATAACAATCTCAGGATAGGAACGAACCCCTAAATTTACATAAGTAACCATTTTCAAGGAAACCTGAAAATTCCTGAGCTTGATTCTCTACTTTCCCATGTTTTGTGTAAACATTTTGACAAGTGGCAAGCGCACCACAAAAGCCAGTGTGACCATTTTGGTGGTGGTTTGTCCTCACGTAAAGGGTACATAGAATCAGGCCCGGGGACATCTGACATTACAGGAAGAATTTTTCATGATTCTTGATAAAAACGATGAAGACAGCAGTGCAGTTTTGTCATTTAGCTCTAATCTATTAAACTTCTTAACCAGGATTTACAGAAATCTGTTTTAAATAGCAGAGCTCTAACTTGCATTGAGAAATACAAAATGCAGGTCTGGAATGACTACTATTAAGTTTTGGTTTTTAAAACTATTTAAACGAAAGCTGCCTTTCTACCTTACTGATGAATCTCCTTCAATCTTCTGGGAAAGCCTTGTTATTTGCCATTTCTTTGAAAGCAGCCTTTCTCTCCCCTGCTTTTTGCTCGTCTAATTTCCTCAACTGTATAATCAGGCATTTAGGAGTCAGAGTAACATGACTGCTACATAAAACCCTCTTAGAAGCTACCTCTGCTCTCATGAAGACTCCTGCGGGTCTCCTTTCCTCACCCACGTTAAGACTCACGGGGCAGAGTTTGGGAGGGCTGAGTGTGCACTTGGGCTGGGTGCTCTTGGGTGCCAGGTGGTGTGGGTACACTGGCTCAGGTGGAAGTATTGATTTGTCTGTGCTGTTGCAGAGTTTATCTATAGTTGCACACCTGCAACATGGGTTAAGATTAGAAATGGACTTGAAACCGGTATTTTGTATATGAAACCCTTGAACCTGGGAAATGTTCAGTGTTACTGTGAACTCACATCCAAAATTACAGCTTGAGACTATGTCTAATTGTAGTTGAAACGTGCTCTTTCTTTGCAGAATGAAAAAGGAGTTGTTTACAGGGCTCAGTAATACAGAAGATGTCAAAAGGTGCTGCTGTACTCCTATGCACCTTTCTGCACAGTCAGAGAATGAGTTAGAAACAGAGTAGCAAGTATCTTGTGGAAAATCAGACACAAATCTGAGGATGAACGAGTAATCAAGATTATGTCATTTCCAAAATGTCTGCTGTTGCTGCTAAAATCCCCAAACGTTTCAGCTTAAGTGCCTGTCTATGGGCTTTATTGCTTTAGCTAATAATTTGGCACTGACCGGGCTCTGAAATGAAAGGCTTATTCTTTGTTTTCTCTAATTACTATACAAGCATTTTAGCTTTTCTGCCTCATGAAGGCAATTTGGAAGAAAAAGCTTGTTTTTTAAGAAAAAACCAAGCTTCTACAAACCTGGGAAATGTCTCCTTAAATAACAGTCTTCTATCAGGAACATGACAGATAATTTCTAGTGTAAAGTATAAAAAATTAAGGAACTAAGTTTACAGCAAACTTATCAGCAAATCTGACTCTTACTTTTTTGCAAGGTGTATTTTTTGCTATTAAAAATAAATTACAAAATTTGAGATATTTGGTATTGGTTTTGGTGAGCTGATGCAGAGAAATAGCCTAGGAGTTAAAACAGAACTTGTGTCTGTGAGCTGAAGTTCTGTTCTCAGCTCTTTCAGTCTAACAGTGGGGGAAGTTATTAGGTTTCTGAGAGTCACATTATGCATTTGTACAACATAAATATATTGAATTTCTGGATGAAGAGTGGAGTCAGAGCTAACACTTCCAGAATATAAACAGGGAAAACCAAAATTATGGATGTGACTGCTTAATAGTTCTAATTTTAGGAATTACGTTTTTATAATATTGAAGGCATTAGGAATGGCCCTATCTAAAAAAAACAAATTCAAAATAAATACAGATACTGCTCTCACTTGAATTTGCAAGAAAATTAGCATGACTAGGCTCACAGATCTTCAGTCTCTCCAGGTTTGGCGTTTCAGCAAACTTGCAGACACTATCCTTTCACAGGTGTGCACTGACTGGTGCTGCTGCAACAAGGAACCTGCAGTCAGTTTTTATGTCATCTGCTCTAAAATACCATTAATGTAAGGCTAAAACATGTGGCTTTTGCTGCAAATGGTGGCTGTATCAAAACGTGCTCCTTCTGGGATGGAGTAGTGACTGGAGAGCTACTCTAAACATACAGGGAGAGCCTCTTTAGGATTACAAACTGAATGCTATACAAGCCCTTGAATCTTAGCATCACTACCAAGATCAAATGGTCTATTCTCCAATAGGTGCAATGACTTCTAAACCAATTTTAACCCTCAGGTATTCCTTTGCAGCCACAGGGTTGCTGATTATAAGTAAACTCGACTCAGGTAGTATACTCTGTAGGTAATACTGCTCCAAAAAGCATCACCTGGACTATTTAATCAGATTGCATGATGCCTCCTGAGCTTGATGTATGAGAGGCTGACATCCATGCATCAGTATAGCACAGAGACTCATATTCCTGATCCACGCAGTGCTGCCTTCTCTCCTGCTTCTGCTCTAGCTCGCTCAGCCAGTCTGAAGGAGATATAAAATCCCACAAAGCATAGATGGGCATTAGTTACCTGAGAAACTCCATTTGCATCTCATAGTAGACCTTTTGATAGATAGAAAAGGGGCCATATTGAAATATACAAGGCTCCTTTTACATTTATTGACGTAAGCCAGATACAGCAGAATAGCACCAATACTTGTGCTATACCAGCGACATGGAAGAGGAATTAATTTCCATTTAGTATCTTAACTTCTTGAGGGAAGTGACATAACAGGAGTGAAAGGGGGGACTGACTGGTACATCTTGACAGCAGGAAAATAAGAGAGGGGCCCCTTGGGTTGGAATTGTGTCCTCACAATCTACAGACTGTCCTGGGACAATCAGAAAAGCAAGGAGAAGCTGAGCTGCAGCTGCTAGCTGTTGCCAGCAGAAACTGCTGTTCTGCCTTTAGCAATTTGCTCTTGTTCTTCACTGCTCTTGCTATCTGTTTGCCAGCTTCCTCCTTTGTACAGTAAGTTAAAAGGAAAAGGGAGGGAGAGACAAGGCAGTTCACTCCCCTGACAGTCGCCTTCTCCTCAACAGCCAGAGCGTGCCCCATTTATCTGACACCATCCCAGCCTCTACTCAGACCTTGTAGGCCGCCTTTAATTGGGCATGGGAATTATTAGAGAACGCATTTTCACTTTTGAGAAACTGGGAAACAATATATAAAAGATATAAATGTTCATTTGAGTAAATGAAACTTATGAAACATTGCAAAGCAAAGAATGTTTCTTCCACTTCAGATGTCTGTTTCAACCTTTTGCTTTTTCAGCTGAACACCTTGTTGAAATAGACATTTTCCTAGAGAAAATTCCTTTTGAAAAAAAAGTTATTTGATTTACTTTCTAAATATAGATTAAATGAAGGTACATTTTTACAGGAAGTGTTTGTGCACAGACATTTTGACAGGTGTTATTTCCAAGGTTTAGGGTCTTTTGTTTTCTGTATTTGTTGTTGTAATAAATGCCTGTTTGCTTCAGCTTTTATGTTTTAGCAATATTGTATTTTGCAAGAGTATTTTACTTAAAACCACAGTGAGGAGGGATTGTGGTAGACATTAGAGCTGGGAGATGCAGAGATCTTGAAGAACAATCAGTGATCTCTTATTGCAGAGCACAAAAATTTAGTTAATTATCATATAATAGAATCACAGTATCATTAAGTTTGCAAGGCACCTCAGGAGATCACCAAGTACAACCTCCTGCTCAAACCAGGACCAACATTGAGTTCAGGTCAGGTTTCCTAGGGCTTTGTCCAGTCAAATCTTGAACGCTTCCAAGCAAGGATGAAAATTCCACAACCTATATTTCACATTAAACCAAAATACTCTCATGAAGTGGGAAAACATGATTTACTTAATCTTCCATTACTCCTTTCTTATCAGTGCGAATGAGGAATTGATAAACTAGTGTGGTTTTGACCTGGTAGTTCTCTCTCTACCTTATCTATAAATCAGCTTGTGGAGGGCTGGAAACCAGACATTACTTTCCCTCTCAAGAGGAATGCTCACAGTATTCATTTCCAAGCTAAGCACTTAATTATGGTTTATCAGGAGTTTTACTGCAAACTAAGCATATACCAAATTGTTGGTAAACAGAGTTTGGATTTAGACCAATGCAATGTTCACTCTACTTCAAAGAAGTTTATAAAAGTCTCCCAGTGACTTGCAGAGGATTTGGATCTGGTCTGTTATGCACGGTTTTTAAATATAAATTATGCACATTTAAGATAATGAGTTGTATTATTAGTATGCAGATATACAATAGTAGAAACATAAGGCTGGGAGATGCTTTGGGATGTTCTCTCACTTGTCCCTGGACAGGATCACCTGTGAAAATCCTGATGTATGTTTATCTATACTGTTCTGAAAGTCTTCCGATGAGCAAGAGCCTTCCCAGGTACTCTATCTCAATGCCTCACAGTTAGAAAGAGCAGCCTAGTTGAAGTCCAGTACTCTGGACTCACTAGCTGTGGATCTGGAAAACAAACTGTGCCCTTTGCAAGGTTTTCTACATATTTGCAGCTTATTAATGTCTTTTTGTGGGAGCAAACAACAGTCGTTCTTCAGTCTTTCAACAGAAGTCATGTTTCAGAGATCCCAAATTAATTTCTCTACTTTTCAGTCTTCCCTGAATTACTGTGCTCCAACTGGACCCAGTTGTGGCTTTACCAATGCCAAAACCTTATTCAGTGGAAATGCCAGGTATCCATAAGGGTTTACATTTAAACAGCATTCTTTTCCTGATATCCCCCTTGTTCTCAGTGGGCAACCAACTCAAATTTATCTAGATAGTGAATACACAAATGAGATTCAAAGGTAAACAAAAAGAAGTTGGAAAACTTCAATGAAACCTCAAATTCTGTGGTGGGTGATCCTCCAACGCCTGTCACACAGTCCATCGGTAACCATCGCACAGGACCTGAGATTGCACTCCAAGGTCGCCGCAAAGACCAAGCAAGCATGCCCTCTTACAGTATTTGCCTTTATCGCATCTGTTTACATTGCATTTCCCACAGCAAAAAAAACTTGAACTCATATCAGTAATAAAGACAGAACCACGGTAATAACAGCTTAGTGATGGTGCTGAAGGAGGAGTTCGGTTTTGGCTAGTCTTCCAGACTTCTGGGAATGTAGTATCAAGTAGTGTGCTAGACAGGAAAGGGGCACAGACACAGGTCACTAGATATTTCTGTTTTCTTTTTCATTACCTAACTGCTCTTATTCTGGTTTGTTAGGGGTCAGTATCTTCTTTCCAAGCACCCAGTTTATCAAACAACTGGACATAAATGCCACATATTATAGCCACAGTTTTAAAACTAGTACTTTGGGAGCATGCTGTCAAAGCAGGGCTGTTTGCATCCCCTCTACTCACATACAGCTGTCCAAGTTACTTGCCTCTCTGATAAATGGTTTAAAGCCATGACATGCACAGCTTATTCAGAATTTCCAAAACCGAGAGAAATTAGTATTTTCTGATGTTTCAGACTCTTAAATAGCTTACATTTCCAGAAGTAAAATGGACGTGACAAAATTACAGCCCATACTTTTGTTACAAGATTTCTGCAAGTCTTCATAATAAAACTGGAAATGATCTGAGAAAATATAACCTGCTAAACTCAGAAACTCTGAGAAAATTTGGCAGGGCTAAGTTCAAGCACATGAGAAAAAAAAACCCCAACCCTGCAATAAATTTTGTAGTATATTTGATATCATGGAGTTGTCAAAGTGGCTGTGGTAAAAAAGTAATTTAAAAAATCTTAGCCAAGTCCAAATCATCTAAAATAATTTTATGGAGGTGCTGAGTAGAAAAATATGAATAAATGAAAGTAGTATGTTGTGTATAAACAAGACTTTTGAGAGCCTCAAATTGTTGCAGTATGTCATAAGGTGGAAGTTTAGTATGTGCGTAGATATTTACAAAATGAACACCTAAGAATTACAATTTCTTACAGAGATATATTTAGGTGAAGAAATATGCACTACACAAAATGGGTTAATGTATCAAAATGTATTTCAGAGATAGAAAACTGAGGGGCCGGATATATATAGATTTGTTTTCTGGAGTGCCACATGCAGTTTGAAAACAATTACATATAGTAGAAATTAACAGCTTTTTCCTCTTTGTAATGCAGGCATACAGGTTCTCTTTTGGTACTGGTCTTATTAAAATCAATGCTACTGCACCAGAGATTAATTTAGCTATTGTTTTCTTTTACCATATGTCCCATATTTTCATCTTTATCTCTGTAAGAGGAATACTAATTTTAGTTATTCAAATACTGCTTCGTTCATATCAGGGACTGCACAGTCAGGCCTCTAATAGGTCTCTAAGCGAACAGAACTGAAGCATAAACAAGAGACACCCGTACAGCACCGTATAAACCACCACCAAGTATACTCCAATCAAAAACTATGGTGGAGCCTGCAAAATTGAGCCATTCAGGATTTCAGATTCCTGAGGGACTGGAGAGCTTGACCCCTCATCCTATAACTGAATAAGAATACCAATATTTCACTCATTTCAATGGAGAAAAGACATGTTTATTTGGAAGCCATTACCCGATATCCAAGAGACTACTGTAAAATGTAGCAACTGTCAAAAATCATTATTTTCAGAGTGAATTTTAAGATTTTTCAAAGTCTATGATCCCTTTTCATTTCAGAGCTCTCTGAAACATCATCTTCCATTTAAAAAGAAAAATAAATTTCAAGAGGTTTGTGTTTGTTTTGCTTTTCTGAAAACTAAGATCCCTAAGCCAAAACCCAGAAAGGTAAAATCTTTCTGTCTTTGTAAAGATGGCAGCTTGTTCATCACTGCCGTCTTAGCCAGCCTTTGGTACCTGGAGGAAGCACAGCTGTGGACTCCTTGCATTTTGCGAACATTTGAGGTCCTTGCACAACCATAAAGCACAAGACAAATCAGATTAATGCTTCAGGCATGAGAGTCACTGCAGTCTTGCAGCCAAACGGCTGCCTGCTGAGCCAACTCTACTGCCAAAGATCCACTATATCTGACCACAGGGGAGGGACAGCTTCAGGGCAGCACGATCTGGCAGACCAAGCTATGGACTAAGAAGAAAGGACTAAACTCAGCTTGACACTGATTTCTTCCACATCCTGCATGAAACCACAAAAGCAAATCTATGCAAACTCAAGCAGCCACAGTAATTACCTACTACTTCCATTGACTTGAATATGTGTTCTCAAGGTACTTCAGTTTTACAGGATCTGCTTCAAAGATCACTGTTGGCAATGGAAAGACTCCCACTGTTGGCCTCATTAATATGGATCATGCCATACATTTCATTCACAGATTTAAAAATGCAGTGCAAAATGAGGCTGATATTATTTCCCATTACGTATACGTCTGTGGTAGTATGTCTGTACTTCTATGAGCACGCACATGCATTTTCCTCTATGAGTATAGTGTAAAATTGGAAACACCCTGTGTAACAGTTCTGTATCTCCCACGGACTGGACTAAATAGTTGTAGTGCACCAGGGATTTGACTGCAGAATGGTGATATTTGGCCGTTTTTTTTTTTTCACCAAGTCTCAATGATATGAGAGTTCCTTGCCTGTGTAGAAATTTACAGGAATTGTGAGGAACGTTTTTTTAGAGAGCTTGGCACTGGCACAGGGATCAGAGCAGTCTCCTTGTTCAGCATTCAGAAAAACATGGCTGGAGCCATGTATTTTTTGAGTGACAAGGCCTGCACATATTTTCACAGAAGAATTTGACAGCACTTGAATAAAGTTGGGGCAGAGAGACCAGTAGACGGAACTGGTGCTTGGCAGAAACACAAGGTAGAGCAGTTTGGAAACTCTGAATACAGAGGTGCTTTGCTGGACCCCTACAAGTACAAACTTTGTTGCTGCCTTTGCTGTTAATCCATTACTGGCCAAATTAACAAAAGGAATGACACATGCAATAAATGAGGTCTAGGATCTAGGATATGAGGAAATACATACTTCCTTCCCGAAGAAGATTTTGAACCATTCCAAAGGTTCTATCACTCAGCAACTTCTTAGAACCTAAACTAGGTGTTTTATTCACAAACGTCCATCTATAATGTATCTAACACCCTACCCCATTATCCTGTACTTTCTGCATATTAAACCTATATGATAGGTCTGAGTTTAGGGTGATGACATCATGGAAGAGTGGTAATGTCAATAACATCCCTATACTGTAAAGGAGCAAGATTCATTTTGTATAGGCAATATAGTACAAACAAACCCAATGTTTATATTTTGTAGGATTTAAAAATATAGATTTTTATGATAGTGGGTGAAAAGAGACAATGTAACTTTTTAAAAAAGGTCTTCTATGAGTTTCTATATCTGCTAGATAAATAAATGTCATAAAGAAACATATATCTTATCTATTACTGGCCCAGAGCTCATCATTATTTGTCCTGGCAAGGGAAAGAAAACCTATGGTTATCATGCATATGTAAGATGTACACTGGCACAGTACCTATGAGTACTCAAATAAGTAAACAAAGTTTTGACAAATCTATACATTGTTTTCAACCTGTATTCTCTAGACATTTTTCAGTTCATTCAAGTCAATGAGGTTCTGTATGTGAAAGAGAGGTATGAGTAAGGTGTTATCGTCTAAGCCACCGAAACTCAAAAATTAGTTCAGAGAAAATGTAGGTATGCCGTAAAGATGACACTAAAGATAAAAAGTGCTGTGTTTTTTATACACACAATAATTGCGACAAAGAGTTTTTGCAAATGTAGGCAATTGGAAATGATGAATTGCAGTCATAACATTGCTCTCATTTCTGCTAATTTCTAAAACAGAAAACACACTTTCTATCACTACAGATCACACAAACGACGTGCTAAAATAATAGAAGTTTGCTAAATCCCATTTCAATTTCCAAACAGATAATTTTAGACAGGATATTGGACAAACTGCAGATACCTGAGGTACCCAAATACTGAAGCTGGCCTTTTTTGTTTATAATTATTTGACCTCCTAGAATATGATCATCACTTAAGATATAAATCTGAACCAATACATGTATTTTCATTAGTATGGTATACCATCAACTTTTACAGCAGCAGCAGCAGAACACACGTCTTTACAGTGTTTATAACAAGCAGAATTAAGGGAGGATATAAAGTCTCAAAGTTGTTACACAATTTCTTTGTTATGCAGAAAAACTCCATAAAACACCCCATTTCAAAATCTGTTTCTTATTAGGCAGTTACATAAAAAGAAAATAAAAATGCCGTATGATTTACTGATATTCATTTGGTCCAAATCAGATTAGTTTATCTCTTTTTGCTATCCAAATTTAAGTACTTTAAAAAAGCATAGCTACAGCCTTTTTCTGGTAGGATTTGCAAAACAACTTTCCTTTTTGACAGCACTAGAAAAACAAAGCATCAAAATCTAAGCTATTAAGTAGTGCATATAATGTTCAAATTAAGAAATCAGTTATCGTCAAAAGCAGTGGTAACAAATAGGGCCTTTCTAACAAAGGCCAGATCCTGCTGTTGGTGCTCCCTTCTTGTGCACAATGTTTTCAATGTTTTGAACATAACTTGTGCACACAGGGTTATCCCCTGTGGATCTGTCCTCAAATTTAGATAAAATAAGGGAAGTGCTTAAGTTTCTGTGAACGCTTAAGTCTGCTCTTTTTCAAGAAAGCACTTCCGTGTTGACTAGACCATAAAACGCTTGTGTTAGAAATCTCCAATAAAGCAGAACTAATTTCATATTGCCTGTTCCTTAAGTAACATAAACTTTGATCTGTAGAAACAGATACGTGCACACACAGCAAAAGGCACTGATGAGATCTGTTCTGGGATGCCATATGTACATGTAGTCATGGATGCGCAAGGAGATGAAAAGCACAACAGGACAGCCATGAGAAGGATTGGGGAATAGAGTTTTGTGAGGAGACTGAGAAAACCTGGCTCGTTAGTCCTACAGAATGAACGCTGAGAGAGGATATGATTGCAGTCTATTAATACATCCTGAGATAAACACTAGGGAGGGAGAAGAGCTATTTCAGTGGAGGACAATGTTGGCAGGAGAACAAGTGACTATAAAGTGTATGAGTTACACTTATCCTGGAAATTGGAAGATTTCTAATTATGAGAGGGCTGAGGTTCTGGAGCAGCTTCCCACATCAGCAGTAGCAAGGGCAAAATACTGAAATGCTTGCCAACTAAAACCTGATCAGTTTACGAAAGGGACTGTATGATACGGTTGCCTGTAACTGTAGAAGACTGTGTGCAGTGAGCAAGCAGATGCCTCCCAGTCCTGTGTTCCTTTACCCGTTACTTACTAGCTCATAGGCCAGCCACAGAGTACGCTCTGTAGGAAGTCTTTTTCCTGGTTCACAGAGAAATTGAAGACATTACTAGTGGAATCTTAAAAAAATTACATAGGATGTCCAATTTAAGTAAATTAGTCTTCCTACAGGAACCTTAATTTGTTTGCATCTTCTGGATTCCTGTGGGTATGTCTTCAATATTCATTAACTGTTCTTTAATCTCTAGTGCTTCAAACTGTAAAAATACCTATGAAATAAATAATGCATTTCTGCTCCAACTCTGATACATTCACTTGGGACCATCTGTGCGAGCTGCATCTTGCACTTATTTATCGTCAAGGGACCTGTTGCATTCATTTGGTTTCTTACACAGCACGGCACAGCCATCTTCCACAGTTCAGCACTCTACTTCTCTCTGCCACATATTTAGCAGTTGTAGTTCTCATCCCCTTGTTAAGTAATGTATGCTATTACATGGTCCTATCTCTACATTTTGCTGTAACATGCTAAACTAAGTACATTAAAACCAGAAGTATACAAACCAGAGTATTTCTGATCTCCTAGCAAGGAAAATTTCATATTTTTTTCCTAAAGAAAACTGCCTTACTCAACATATACTGAAATAATAGGAAGTAAAAATATTTTCAACAGCCACACCCAAGACTGCAAATGTACTTTAATTCCACAGTTTTCGTTAGAGTTAATGAAAGATATACAGCTAAAGTCCATGAAGAAAACAGGTTAGTCAGTGCGTAACAGCAGGAGGAATACACTCAGCTAAAGCTCATCTGACATTAGACTTGATTTCATGCTGACCCTGCTCAGCTGGCAGATGCTTTTCCGCCTGTCTTTTGGCTTATGTATGTCTGACATCCTCAACGGTGAATTAACTGTAGTTAATTCTATGCAGATTAATTCTGCTGAAAGCCACACATTAAGAGGGTAGGAGGTTAAAGCCATAGTGAAGTGGATGCCAGTAATGTCCGCATCTGTGTTTCTAGAGTATTGACGACACTTTAATTTCCTTGGGACTCTACATAGAATATTGTTGGAGTTGTGAAAGTTTAAGCCAGCAACACGCCTGCATCCAGCTGAAACTTGAGAGGATGGAGAAATCTCGCACACTGTGGCTTGGAGCCTCAGAAAAAAAATTGCAGAGTGGTTTTAGTGCACACTGGCTTATACCTCTTTTCTAAGGAAATAAGTATTGCCAGTTTTGCCACTACAAAAAAGTTCTGGGAGTCCAAGACTGCCACATTTGCCAAGTAGAGCAAACCTCTTCCATGAGACGGAAGACATTTTGCACCAGATATACTTGGAGCTTGTGTCACTGCAACACTGATTGAAAGTCCTCATCTAGTGTAACAATTTCTTCTCCTTTAGCATATGTAACTTGTTACATTTTTACTAAGTGCCGTTGCCAAACTGACTATACAGTGTGCTGCTTGAAAACATATTTTACATAATCTCTGTGATAGAAAACTACGTAGTAGCCATTTTTGAAGTTTCTAAAATCTATTTATCATGTGCGTAGATTAGTATTTTTTGTAATTCTTATTAGGCAAATGAAATAGCATATTTTTTCCACCAGCATTGTGATAAAGAATATATTAAAAGAACACATGGCTAGCCTGGCACTTTGTCAAGATATTTCTTCAGTGCTATGCACTCTAAAGAACTATTTCAGTCAAATTCTGTGTTACTAAATCAAGGAATAGTGAAAATTTTCATGAAGATTTTTCCAGAATATATTTCTTACCTGTGGGCAGTCTTTGATGTAGTGTCCCTTGTTAAAGCAGAGGTGGCACAGGTAGTTAGGAGGTGGCCTCTTGCTGGGTTTTCTGGCTTCTGAAGAAAGGGATAGGTCAGAGAAATGCTCGGTGAGGGAGCTTAACCCATCCACAATGTTATTAAGAGAGCCATAAGGCGATGCACTCTTGTACAGACTGCTGCTCAGAGCCTGCAAAAGAAAAGAAAAAAGTAACGTGAAACATAGTACAGTATTAATGATTATTCTGGGACTGATCTGAGTAGGGGAAGGATAAAAATAGCAGAAAAAATGTGAATTTTTTTCATTAAGAACATGGCTGCATGTTTGAGGAGAGCAATATACAGGTCATTAATAAACAGGCTTCTTGAAGGTAGTGCAATGGAGCTGGTCACCCCACTGCTGAGGAAACTCTTGAACTTGCCATGGTTCACTTAGTCCAACCTTTCCACTAAGCAACGATTGCTTTCTTGTGTTTGATCATATCACAGTCATGATACGGTTAGAATATGCAGGCAAAAAGCTGGAAGAACAACCCACAAAAAGGAATGTTTTTGTGTCCAGAACTACTTACACAAACAACACTTAAATCAGGGAAAGGAAAAGAACACCAAGAAAAATGTAAAGTAATTTTTAATTTCCAGTCTATTTAATGAGACAGTCAACATAGAGAGCCATGTTCAAACAGTAACAAGAAACATTCAGATCTATATCTGTCTTGGATTTTCTAAGGGGAAACCTGCTGTGATTTAAACATTTCCTGATAAACAGTAAATACCTAGTTTTTGTACTTCACCTCAATAGGATCTTCACTCTCTCAATCTGCAAATCAAAATCAGGAGCTCCTAATTTGCCATTCTGTAGTTTTAGAACAGCAGGAAACCCATAATAACCTAAATAGCTAATCTCCCTAACGGAGATAACAAGGATTCATTCACTTTAATGTGTTAAGGCTCAAAAGAAACTGTGTAGTAGGAGTGTAAAAAGTAAGTAATAACTTAAAAAAAAAAATTAACGTGGTAATGAATCACTGTAGAAACAAGACCAACTATTGACAGTCCTCTCCACCCTAAAATGATGGGACACATTTCACGGTGTTTCTATGTTCGGTCTGATACACCTCACAATAATGCGATGCTCGTGTCATTCTCCTGGCATCGGAGAATTACTGCTGGCTTATGGCAAAGTGAGGTAAGAAGAGGTCCAATCTGTGCCTCTGTGAAGACCTTGTTTTTCAGTGCTATTAAATCCAAATATTTCAATGGAGTCTTTCTATATGTCACATATGTTTTCATATGTTTATATATATTATATACATATTAAGACATGCATTGAAATTGATTTAGAGAGTTTGTGAAATAAATCAGAAATGGAATTGCATTTATCTCAGAGATCTCAAACATTCAGGATGTCTGCACAGTGAGTGTGTTTTCTGGGTAACAGTCACATACCAAAAGAATCACACAGAAGCTCTAGGCACAATTACCTGGATGAGTACCAACTATCACTGAATCCCATCCCGCTGCAGACGGTGTATACCACAAATAAAAACTCAGCCTAAGTGGCAGGCCACCACCATACAGATAATCTACTTCAGCCACCCTCACTATAGTCAAACACCACATGCTGAGCTCCACTGACCCCTCTTACAAAGCTGAAGCTGATGCACGGCATCAGGATCAATTCAAAGGGCCACAGAGTAGAGTTTGATCTCACGGGGAACTTCACACATGTCCTGGCACTGAAACACCCATCATTTTACCCCCAGCACAGCATAGTTCTGTGCTGGTGCAAGACGTTCTGGCTGCTGAGAAAGAGAATCAGTCACTTTGTTTCAGGGGTTAACCCCATACATTTTAAAAGGAAAAGCTATTTCAAAACTAACGAAAAGGTTTTAGCTGCTTTAGCCACCAAGCAACCACAGATACCTCCAATGGTCACTGGAATTTATTTTCTAGGATTTATTGGACACTACTGGAATGAGAAATTCTTGGCATCAAATTGTTAAAAGGAAGGGGAAGTGCTATGGATGCCAAAATAGTATTAATTAAGGGTCTTCAAGAAGTTCTTGTCTCCCTAGGAGCCACTTTCTCTTACATACACTTGGAATAATACAAAATCTTTCTTTTTAAGAGCCCCTCTTGCCAAGAGATTCTTAAAGTACTTCACATGCATTACACCCATTAGTAACTTTGCAAATTCCCCGTTACCTGATTTTTATAGAAGGGTGGGTGTATGGACACACAGAATGTGTGAAATCCCAAATTCTTTACCCATTGCTAAAATCTGGAACATCCCCTGGGGATGTAGAATATATAACTCCTGCCCATCAGGAGGCTGTTATTTCTGCCCCCAGGGCCAACCCAGTGACAAAACAAAATATACCTATCTGCTGCCTTCAGTGGGCTTTGAATTGGACATACGGCTCGCAGTGGTGACTATTTTCTTTTCTACGTATCCTTTACACTGAGCTATTGCCCCCATGATAAGGGAGCAATCTGGCACCACGATGAGATATCAGGTAATCCACTCCCCCGCCAACCCTTCTTGGCATATTTCAGGTCAAGATGGAAACATAAGGATTGCAATGACCACAGTTTTGCCCACTCTGTCAGCAAACCTTCACAAATTTTTGTTTGTTTCAACCATGGCAGCCAGAAGCCCTGTCAAAGGCCAGGATCCCATCAGACTACAGGCTGTACTGACACTAAATCATAATCTTAGCAGCCACCAATGGCTTTGTGGCCGAAGCGTGACACATGGCTCTGAAAGTGACCACCTAGTTCAGCTGGCAGGGCATTTGTGTGATACGTGCCAAAGCTGGACACGCCAAAACAGCCAGTCTACACAAGCCACCGTGAAACACTTCCCTATCATCATCTTGAGGCCCAGTGTTAAAAAAGGAGAAGACACAAATATAACATGCCAGAAGATGACAGTAAAGGAGAAGACAGACATTGCCGACATCACTGGTGCTTCAAAGAACAATGAATTCATTAAGAAAAATTCCTAGACAATCCCAAGATGCAGCCCATCCCTCCTGGTATAGAGTCAGGCAAACCGCTTCAGCAGTTCCTGCCAAACTGACCTGGAAAATGGTCTTAAATCAGCTTAACTCCGAGTCAATGTGAAAAACACATCAATCTGGCACTTGAAAGATGCTGTAAAGAGCACCAGCCCAAAGGGTGCTACATCCTGTTGCTAGCTGTGGAAACCTCTAGTTCTTCAGGAGGAGATGAGGAAAAAAACCATTCCAAAAAGCCAAGTTATATAATAAGGGTGGTGGTGGGAAAGTTCATCCCGGCCCCTGGAATCAAATAGCGAAAGCCCGGGAACATGTAATGGATGTGATGAAAGCAAATGGTAATTTAGTCCATTTTGCCTTCGTAGAAGACAAGGGGTGAATGAATATTGCTGAGATATTGCTTTTTTTTTTTGTCTGGGGACTTAATTGAGCAAATCAGCAATTCAACCCTTACTAAGTGTTTGCATTGCTGCAAAGGGGATTTTTAAGAAAGGTTTTGAACAAAAACTTTGAATTAGCTTCACACTCAAAGGGAATGTCCGGGGATGATCAGAGTGACAGGGAGAATGTTGATGGTCTCAGACAGATGACAGTAGAAAGGAAAATAGAGAGGAAGAGGGAAATGCGTCCTGACTCATTCTGGTCTCAAGTGTATTGGTACACATCTGGGAGGTGGCAGGGAGACTGCTCCTCTGATGAAATCCACCAAAAGCAACGACTTTGTGTTCACAGGGCACCACTAGTAAAGCCAACCTATTTCTTTAAAAAGCAGACAACAAATAATACCTCTCAAATGAAGTCTCATTTTGAGCTATAACAGGATAGAAAGGATTTGGCAGTGAAAGGGTTAGTGCTCTCCAGAAGCCGAAAGACCACACTGCATGTCCTAATTACAAGGCTCATCAGGCCAGCTGCAATGAATTCATTATTTCCTTATCTTGCTGTACTGGGAGGATGGGGGACCTGGTGGTAAAACTTAGAAACTGGCTTGGTGGGGAGTTCGAGCTGATAACGTAAGTTTGTTTGTTTGTTTTTTCTTCCTGTGAAACTTGTTGACTTAGTTGAATGTGAACCAAACTGAAAATCTGGTGTTGTACTTTCCAGAGGTAACCTCTCTCCTCAGTAGATCTTTAAACTGTATCTGTTGGTGGTGTTGGGAAGTAAGGTTTCCTTTGTTATTTGTTTGCTAACTGTTTCCAGTTAAAGGGCACGTAATCCGTAAGGTTGCAGTGTGGTCCTTTGTGAAAGAGGCAGCTATTGTCTTCTACAGCTTTGTTACTTTGATTTCCAGTTGGGTAACATATGTGAGTGACTCAAGAGTTCCAGCATCTAACTCACCTCTAAGAAATTCCTAGTTAAGTGAATGATCTGGCAAATGCTCTTGATTCCCTTGGCTGGTCCCTGCCTTTCAGAGACAGCTTTTGGCATTGATGTGCCAAGAGGTGGATAAGGAAACCCTGAAACAGAATTTATCTCTTCAGCTTCTTTTTTAGCAATGGTATAATGTTGAAAATAAAGACAATGGTACTGTTAGGAATATGCAACGAAACATTTGACTGAATAGGTGGCAAGTCTTACTTTCCAAATTTCCCACTGGTATGGCTACTGCTTTAGCTGTAAAGGTATTTTTTTAACAGGGAGCAGAAAGCACAGATAGCATGATAGCATCTCAGTTATGACAACATTTAATTCTGCCCAAAGGTGATAGGATTACCTATCTTCCAGAACAGCTGTTATTAATAAGCAATGGCAACCTGTTTATGTGGAACGGCACCTTGTTATTAGGACTTATAGGAGTTAAGAAGCAAAGCTTTTAGGCATGGGACGGAAAACGTAGAAGTGTATCTGGAAAATTCAGTTTCAGCCTTAAGTTCAGTTTGTGGCTGCTGGACCCTTAAGGCAGTGATAAAGGGGTACAGATCCACTAGTTACCTGAAGCTAGAATGACCTGTGCTGGTTGAAGTGGTTGATAGGCTGTATCTGGCCAATAAATTTGTTTGGTGCTCTTGAGGTTGTTTGGGATTTTTTTAATTCAAAAACTATACTTTGAAAAACCACTTCCCCCTGCCTCCTCCCCCTTTCCCCCCAAAAAAAAAAAAAAAACCAGCTACACTGGTACCCCTACACAGTATCCCACCAGTTAAAATAAAGGAGAGAAAGAAAAATTTAAACTGGCCAAATGAGCATGAAGAAAATGCAACTTCTTGCCCTCTTTGAAGTTATCTGCTGTTTAAGTGCAATAGCTAAAACTGGAGAGAAGCCATATAATGCTCCCAAACTGTTGAATTCTGTGTATAGTATCCCTCATCACAGATATCCTTCTTTGTTCCTGCTAGTTGAGGGATTTACGTTGAATTTGGCAGAGGTGACTTAGCAGGATCACCTTAGCAGGATAATTTCCTTTGGATGTGGCATCATTATTGTGACCATTCCACCTGAAATCTAGTGGGTTAACATTAAAAAAAGCAAAACCAATGAAACAAAAAAACCTCACAACAGCCCAATACTAAAAAATTCTTCCCTATTTACAGCTGTTTAAAAGTATCTCTAAAGGACTTGTGAAAGAACTTGCTCAAGCTATAAGTTAGTATGATTTGTGCTAGTGGTTCTCTCCATGTTTGTTTTAATTGCACATGCTGAAGTGAGGTCCTGTAGCATTTCAATATTCCTATAACGTAGTCCAGTCATCAATTCTTCCACTAGATGAAATAGTCTGTAATTGAAAAGCGATGAGCAAGGAATTTTTGATGACTTATTTTTGCTTTAGTATGTTGCCAACCTAATAAAGCAAACAAAAATAAAGCGGTCTTAACTTCCAGAGTTAAGTTTAAGTCAGCAGGCGCCATGGCTGTTTGAAGTTTGTTGGAAAAAAGGAGTTGGGTTGCCCTATCATCAGTGTGCAAAAAGTAAGGTTTTCATATACTGTAAATTATAAACATTCTCCAGTCTGGGAAGCGTGTATGATGGTAACCAGACTAGCCATCCTAATTATTAGCCCTGCACTGAAATGTCAAAACATGCTTAAGTTATCAGCTTGGATTTTCATGAAGATAAGAACTGAGTACATCCCCGTACTGTGTCATGGATAAAACAGTAGGGTAGACAAGCCGTTGCCCTCACTTGGTTGCTATTTCCATGTCGGAGGAGAAGGAAATCTGAAGCTATCCAAACAGTAATTGAGTGGCTTGTATGTGCTAATATACAAAACTTAACCTGAGGGCCTGTATCTGTCTTCTCTGCTAGTACCCCAAGGCTTGCTTCTGACATGGGATTCATCTGTGGGGCCACGCAACATGTGTGAAAGCACAACAGTTGCACCTGAAGACGATCATGTGCGGAGAAGAGCACTTCAAATCTGTGACTTTTCTGTGCTTCAGCTCTTTATAAGTGGTCAAAACAGTTCCCTGTTCCCAGTCCCCAAAGAAAACATCTAATGCAGAATCAATGTTTATGACCAACCCCAAAGCCTTCTGAAAATAGAGGGATTAAATGAAAATACTGTCATAAATTTAGTTGTATTACTTTGAGCCACAAGAAATAGAGAAGTTTAATTACCAAGGCTGAACTGGAAAACCTCAAAAACTGCTCCTGTATGGCTTACGTCTGCTTTAGCTCCTCTGATAAATTATAGATACTTTTGCAGAAAACAGTTTAAGAGTTTACTCAGTAACATTTTATCATTGGACAACTGCAAGCAAAGCTCATCACTCAGTGAAAAAAATGTTTGCCTGGAGGAAAAAAAAAAAAAGACTCGGGCTTCTGTTTCCTTCTGAAGTCAATGTTTAAGTTAGCTGTCAAAAAATCTGGTCTTTGGGCTGACTTAAGGAACTTGAGTAATTCACGTTTTACTAATCTAAAAACACAGATAATGTAGATTAGCCAAGTAAACCTTAATTAATACATTCCTAGCTAGTTAGATTAGCCACGTATACCTTAATTCATCCTTCTTCTGTAGGAGGTTTTAGGTAAATATATGCTTATATTAAACTGCTAACACTAATGCCTACTTCTAAACCTTTTCAGACAGATGGCACTAGGACTTTCCTTTTGCAGAAACAGTATCTTAAGGAGACAACTACCAATGCGGCATGACTTGCCAGTAGTTGTGAAGCGAGTCAATGGTAGGGCGATGAATCTTTAATCCAGCGGTTAGATCTATCTAATCTAGTTCTCCCAGATCTGACAGCTCGGCTGGTTGTGGCTTCTCAGGCCATAGTTCCTCATCACTGCCGAGACTCTGCAGAACAGCAAGTGGGTGCAACATGCTCCTCTGTGTATGAGTGACGTACCTTCGATTCACAGCAAGGTTGAAGAGCAATGCATGCCACCACCTCACCTTGCAGCTTCAAAATTTTGATCCAAAGCTTTCAATGAGTTTTACAGATCTTTAGATCTTAAAAAAAATGCTGCTCCCCGTCTACTCTACAGTGGTATAGAAGTAACAAAACGCTGACAGTTGAGAAGTTGCTCAGTTACCATCTTCAGTCTTGCTGAAGCTCAGGTAGGCCTCTTGGCTCTCTGCTAGTAGTATGATCCTCCTTATTTCAGCCTCAGGGAAAGGTTTGCTGTGGATGTCAGTGAGGACACTTGCTTTACACAATGTACGGGGACCTCACAAAAAGCCTTTAATGGCAGATGTGGAAAGGTGGGAAAGGAGAGGATAGAGATTTCCTCTGGTCAGAGGTGCACAGCCTTGGAGGAACTTTCTAAATCTTGCACCAAGCTCTGCAGGGATCCTTTTCATTCGCTGAATGCTAAACAACTGCTCACTTATGTTAAAGAGAAGCTCTAACACATGAGCACTATATTAGGGACAACGGAGACCATTCACGTTGCAAATTACTTTAACACATCCCCACAGCAGCCTTCATTTCTCGGCCTGTCCCTCGACTGCCCGCAGCTGAGCCTCCCCCAGGCTGCAGACCGCCAGCCTCCCTGACCCTTCTGAGAGAGGGCCATGGGGACGGCCTCCGCCAGATGCCTCAGTCCCACTGCCTCCTCACCTTGTCAAAAAACAAGCCTATTTTGTCGAGACAGGGTTCTTGGATGAGAAGGAGGTTATGAAGGTTGTATAGCATAAAGTGAGGGGAGAAACGGACAGACATGTTTTGACCCCTGCACTTTCTGTTAACATCTCTGTTTCCTGCAGGAAATCTTGTCTCGGTCTGACCTGCAGTTTGAAAAACAAGAGTCGGGTTTCCTCTCATTTGGTGGGTCTTTTGACACTCCAAGCATAAGAAAAATAACACCCGGAAATAGATATGTGCCTGTTTAAGACACACTTAGGAAAGCATTTACCTCCTGTGCAGCTCTTGCGTGATGAAAGGTTTTGCTAAGAAATGTCCATTTTGGGTTAAATAGAACTTTAAGTCTGAGACAGTTTTGTTTATATCATTTACATTCAGTAATGCCTTCTTGGCACAGAAACCCCTGCGATGGCTGCCAAAGTTTAAAAGAGGCAAAGCTAAGGTCACTGTCAGAGGTAGAAACAATACATCATCTGCCCAGAACGGGCCCCTCGCAATGCGCTTAGGGCCTCAGTTCCTGCGCTCATGGGAAGACAAAAACTTCTACTAAATTGAATATAGTGAGGAAAAGAAATTATTTCCATGCACTAAATGACAGGCTGGAATTTCATTTTGTGACTCCAGCTTTTAGATGGTTCTATCTACATTTATAGCCATCCTCTTAATCAGTTATAATACAGCACAGCTTGAAGTGTGATCTGAGCAAGTAAACCTAAAACTTCACAATCTGCTTCAGATAAATTATGAAATAACAATTGAGTAATCTGGTTTCCAAGTAGACTTAAGGACCTTTTTTTTTTTTTTTCCCCCCCAGGTTGGGTCTGTTAGAGGAATGAATCTATTATTCTATTAATTTCAATTGTAGTGTATGTTGGTGAAAGATGGTTATAAGAACACCTCTGTATTTCAAGGACCACTGATGCTCAAGCCCTCTTAAGAGCTCTTGCAAATCCCTCATTTTCAGGATGCAATGACTGTATAATAGTTCCTTTGCTTTCCATTCAGCCACAGGTATCCACAGCCCTAATGAATACACGCAACTAGTTGCCTAGCAGGCTGGCTTAGCGAGAAGAAATATAGGCTCCGGCTCCCCTGCTACATTCTCAACCAAGTTTAGAAACCTGGAACCCCTGGGTTGGCAAGAGAAACCTATGGGAGCAAGATGATCCTTTTGAAATGTTTGCTTGGTTGGCAGTTAGCTGGATAAGATGTAAATATAGATTTCCAGATTCCTGTGATCCACAAGTATTGCACTTCTGTTCATTCAAAAGAGACACCAAATCCTGCCAGGTCCAGGGAGTAGGTGTTGGTGGTCGTTTAATACAGCAGGCATATATTTCTGCTTTGGATGAGAGCAAGAGCCCCGGACCGTGAGGGCATTTGCTGATCTTCAAACTAAATCCGTAGAAACACAAAATGTATTTCCTAAGATACAGGTTTTGGAAGACCACGCAGCAGCTTTCCTATCAGCAGCAGTTGAAAGAGCTAAGAAAAAGGGTCTACAAGAGGCTCCTTAAAATTCCTCTTAGTCAAAGTATTGGACTTGTTAGTATTTGCTTACACCAAAACACATGACAGAAAGTAATGGGCTAGGCTTGTGATATGTTAAAACTTAAAAACCACCAAAACTCCCAACAGCTGCACTGGCCTGGCTAGGCAATGAGGGACACGGATAGAGCCCAGGCCTCGTAACCCTGCATTTATTCTGCATTCCTCAAGTGAATCTGTCTATAATTTTAGGTTCTACTTTTAGTAGATCACAGATTGTTTGTAATGTTTCTGAGAATAAAAACCAACCTGCAGGAAAAAAGTAGTGGTCTAAGTTGTGACACTTACGAAATACTGTCTGTCTGAATTATGTCAGCGTTACTGTTAGATTTGAATAGCTTTGTAAAACTTAATCGGTTCCTTTGATCCATGATAACTTCTCTGGAACCCAGACAGAAACTGAAGTAAACAGCCAGGAAGCAAAGACTTATATTCTTCCCATTTAATTTAATCATTTCATTGTGGCTTTCTAAAAGAGGAAGAAGGGCAATTCAGGAGAGTGGCAAAATGGGCATCAGGCTGCTGGCAATTTTCCTGGGGAAAAGAAACCGAGGAGGGGTACAAATATTAACCATTATATTTCACAAAACCATTCAGAAGCTTTAAGGTGATATCCAGTATCACAGGCAGCATTTATATGTATACATCTAGTTTTGATAACAGAATACATTTCTTCTCGTTTCTATGCAAATACGTATTATCAGTATTGCATGATTTAACTTTGTCATATCTGTGCCTGGACCTTTTTGAAGTGCACTGTGTCACTGTTTTTCATGCTTCTTAAAGCAGCATGAAAAAGATCCTCTGGTCTAAGGTTTAAATATCACTTAAATCAGGTGTCAGAGTCATTTTATGGCCTACTTAAACTAGAAAATTTTTCTTTGCATTAATCCTCACTTAGTGACTGTCAATAACGTGATCTTTTCTTCTAACCTTTTATTACCAAAGTAACAGGACCATTGCTAAAAATTGTTTTCTATCTGTTTCATATAACTCCACAAAATCTCCCAAACAAACGGGGGCGGGGGAGAAAAAAAGGAGGGGGGGTTGGCTTTTGGATAAAACCAGTTTTGTACACCTTTTGGTTATCTATTCATTCTATTCTATCTCTATGCTTCATAACTGAATATATTGGTTCAAGTCAGACTTTATTGTCTGATCATTTGTGCAGTTCATTGGAGAAGGATCTTCCTTTTCTATTCTGAATAACTGAGTCTGTGTCTGTGGAGCAGAGGAGGAAGGGATGAAAAATCATTACCCAACGCAGTTACATCACCCCTTTGTTTGGGTGCCTTGGGATGGAAGACACTGTAAATGCATAAAATAACTGTAACTGAAAGCTGTGTGTATGAAATAGAATTGTAACAAGAATTCTATGTGCTTTTGCCCCCAATTACGGGTTGAGGTTTTTTCTGTGTATTGCCCGGTAAGTTTTTCAAGACATGGATGTATTTGTGAGACAGAAAGTGAATGCCAATGTTCCTCTCAATGAGGATTTGCATAAATACAAAATCCCAAGTGATTTAAAAGACTTGGCAACAATTTTCAACTAATTGGGAAGAATACATATAATTGGTCTATCTTTTATTGCTAGCTTTTTTTTTGTACCTATCAAAAAGAAATCGACGGTAAAGCAGAAAGCCCATATCCCTCTTCTGGAAGACTTGATTTAGGTTCAGAAATTAATATTTTAGCTCTTGCCAGCTTTCCAAACATGGTTCAGCCTTTGACGTGATACTAAGTAGCTGCAGAAGACTATGGTGGATAATACTTCTGTTGCCACGAACTAAAGCCCAGCTGTAAATCATGTTTGAACTAGTTAAAGCTAGAGGTAGTGCAGGTGCGCTGCATTTGCTTGAGGTGTGGGAAGGGTAAGGAAGCAACAAAAGAGGCTCTGGCTGTCAGAGTAACTTCAACACATCTTCACTCCTACTTCTTGCTTCTGGGAGCTTTCTGCTGTTCTTACTCAGGTAAGGAATCCTGAGTAAAAGCAATGTAACTGTATTTAGAGTACTTCCTTAAAAGAACTAAATTTGGCTCTTGTGTATTCCCTTCTGCAATCAAACCGCTATTAGGTAATTCAGCCTCAGTATAAAGAATGAGAAGGATATCTACCATATGCAGTACAGTGCACCTAAAAAAAAACTTAATCCTGGAGAGTAGAGAAGTCTAAAGCCATACCTAGGGGATACAAATGGGGGAGTATAATCTGTATGATAACTTGAGTTTCCCACTTCTCATACAAAATACAGATCTTATTTTCAGACTCCACTTCCTATAGCACATTCACATATGGTGTGGTGTTTTTCTTTTTTTCTTCCTTCCCTAGCAAAAGAGGGTGTTTTCCAAAGACAGAAGCAGCAAAGCAGGAGGCAATGGCTGCAAAAATAAGAACAGGGAGCAAAAAAGAACGCTTCTAGACTTAAAAACGTGAATTTTTGCATTTTAAAGCACACATCCAACAGGTATTGGAAATAGAGTAGCTGTTAGCTTAAATACCTGTAATAGGATCTGAGACTTAAGTCCAGAATAGAGAGTGGGCTGTGAAAGCTGCACTTCATGTGCTGAGGCAATATCATCAAAAGGGCTCTAGAGCTGGCTGTGGGGGAGGACGGAGGAGGCTGATGCCGCCAAAATCCCCAAACGCGTATTTTCTCCTGACTAACAGAGATTCAGCTCCTTGGACTCTCTTATAAGGACCAATGTGAGAAATGACATTTAACTTCTTGAAAAGCAGTTTGAAAGGAGTTGACTGGCACTTTAAGTAGCCACAAAGTGTCTGTAATGTACAATCATCCTGAGGCAGAGAGCACAAGCTCCTCCAACATGGGAATTGTTGAGCTATTGCCTTTTCAATACAATTTGTAGGAGGATAAGGGCACTGACATGTTAGTGCTTACATGAAGAATAGTGAGAAAAATGAAGATGAGGAAATCAATCAAATAATAATCACTGTTATTAAAGGATGCTTTCATGTACCGCAGGCAACCTGTACACTGCACTACTCTACTGCCAAGAACTATGCTTAACTAAGAGGAGATAAAACTGTGGTTGTTTAGTCTGCAAGTGAGAAGCAAGAAGTCCTGACTGCACTGCTGAGCACATGAAGCATGCTGTGGATCAGAAATACGCTCTGTGTTAGAGTAACTAATAATATTCCACAAAATGAAGGGAATTGGAAATGTTTTGGAGCATATGGCAATTTCTACTAATCCGTATTTGCCTTAGGACCATACTGGTTGTGAGCAGCCTCCTATAAGGTGTTTTGTTCTCTCTTTAAATCTTTTATTCATGGCTGTTCTCAGAGATATGATGCTTAATTTAATAGGTCAATCGCCTGATCTTGTACGGCAATCCCTGAACTTTTCTGATACTATGAGAATAATGAATCTTTTTTTCTTTTTTTTTTTTAATCTTATCATCCTCCAAATTAATTCATCTAGGCTAAATAACAGATCTTCCTTCATCAAGTATCAGGCTAGTGTATATTCCTCTAATTCTATGAAAGACAAATGGAAAACAAGTTTGTCTGATATAAAATGTATTTTCTGTAGAAATGCGAACTTCCTTCCACACATTTTTGTTCTTGACAGTGTTTCATGGGATTTTGTGGTTGTTGTTAATATATGAATGTCGCTGTCATACTAACTTTTCTTCTTTGGGAAGCTACCTGATAAGCAGTATCTATCCCAGTGCTGCAGACCTGCTTCTGTTTCACAGGGGTTTGAACGTTATTTTCCACAGTACACTCTCTAAACTTTTAATTCCACAAACTCTCCTATCTCAGTGATCTGCACCTTACTGTAGCAAAATGAAGTAGCTCATCTTCTCTCATTCCCAATTAGTTCCTCTCTTGCTTGTAAGGACTGGATCTGGAAGTCTGAGCTACTTTTTGAAAAGAGTGATTATTTTCTAATGTAGTATAGGCAGTTATTTGTGCTTAAATAAGATATGTTTTAGGTCCGGAAAAGTGGCTGTCAGAGAGGTTTCTGGAAGGAATTCCCCTCTTGGAAAGACACGCAGAGTATTGCACATGGGCAAAGAATTCATTAGGACACAAGCTCCTTCTCATGTGTAAATATTGGCTTGCGCCGGAATTAGCACTCTACTTTCAAAGAAACAAGTTTGATGATTATAATATGGTAATTTCTAGTTACTGGTTGCTGACTCCTTTTGACCGAAGTCAGCATTGACCTGGTAGGATGCCTACTGTGAGCACAGAAAAATACTGTATGAGTCTTCTACACCCTTATTCTAGGTTTTGCAATTATACCACTCAATGACACAAAGCCACAGTTACCTGGCTGTGTCTCAAACACATTAAATCCTATGTAACCAGCCCCACAACAAAACCTCAAATACTTGGCTCTGATGGATGGTGTTATAATGAAGGTGGAGCTCAGTTCAATAGCCAATTTAATGCATCTTAATGTTCTAACATGCTTTTGTTTCATATCTAGGACAATAAATGCTGCAGTAAAGTTTTATTTAAAGCAGGTCTGTTTTGCAAAATGAGTCTTGCACGTGGAACAAAACACTCATTGTCGCTTTACTGTTTAAACCTTTATTATTGCTTTTTTTTTTCCTGGTACAATGGGCTTTTATGCACTAAACAGCTGTGTTCATCATGTTTATTTAGAAGGCGTCCATTGTAGTGGAAAAAGTCTGGAGGACAAAAATCTTGGTGAAGTGCAAGACTACTCTCTGGGTGCTGGCACTTTTATTTTTTTCTTTCCAGTTCCTTTGGTCAGCATGCAAGTCACATACACAGGCACTGCCATGCAGACTTGCAAACCCTATATAATAGCAACTTTTCACAAGTGCTGTCTCTTATTCCAAGCATTCTCCTCCAGAAATTTTCAATTGCAAGGCAACATACAGGACGCCTGACTATTTTACACCCTATGATCCTATCATTTCTCAATCTGTTGCTATTTTGGCCCCTCATTAGGTCACTTTCCAAATATTGTGTACAGCTATGTGTCAATCATTGTCACAGCTCGGCTCCAGGCTAAGCCAACCCAGGACAAAACTGGGAGGAAAAAAAAAAAAAGCCAACCAAAGCAAGCACTGTGTAGAAAACAGTCAACAGTTTAACTGTGGAAAGCTATGTTGTTCCAAAGATAGCATAAGCCTACTTGATGCAAAAGCAGCATACGGTACTAATGCTCCCCAAAATAATTTTATGCATTTGAAATACGTAGTGTATACCCAATGGCATCTGCAAATAAGCAGATGTTAGAATCTCAAGAATTAAGAGCATGACATTGGAGGAAACTCTTGGGTCACCCCTGCCAAAAAAGCAGTCTAGTTTCCCGTTTCTGGAAAAAACAGAGCATCTAACATATTTACAGAACTTTTTTTGAGCAACAGTATCTCTAACACCTTCTAAACCCTTGAATGAAAGCTGCTGTATAAGCAGGCAGCATTAGCCTGGGCAACTAAAGGGTTCTTCAGGGTATATCCAGCAGGGCAAATGCATTCCCATGCCATATGAGATGGCTGTGCCCCTTTCCCTCTTTTCAGGTTACCCTGTATTAACACGTAGTTCAGGTAAAAATTGGAAATACAGAAGTTCTCTATCAGCCACATAGTCAATGCTATTGTTGTCACAGGCTGGAAAATGAACTGGAACAAACTGACATGCTTCATCTTTTAAAAATATTAAAATATCTGTATAGAATGAAATGGCTCCTTATTTCCTGAACGGTGAATGCTCTAGGCTTTTGACAGAGCTGGCATTCTCAGTTGTCATTCATGTGCCTCAGGAAACTGTAATGAGGTTAAAAAGGGCAGAATACAGTTGCATCCATACAGCTCATGGATGATAGGAATCTGTGCAGAAATGCAGCTAAGGTGCCTGCTGGGATCCAAAGCAGAGTGGCTGGGGGCTGACCGCTCAGAGCTGGGGCTGAAGCAGGGGCCTGGGAAGGCCTGGCATACCGGGGAAATGATTTTCCAGAAGAAAGGAGAAAAGTTTGGGGGGAAAAAACTGGAAAGAAATGTGAGCCAAGTGGAAAGGGAGAGTGTGTGACAAAAGGATTAGCCCCTACTTGCAAACAGTGTAGTAGAAGCAGAAAATGAACTCAGGGAGAACTTTAAGGAAAAAAACCCTGTTTCTCAGAGACTGTTTCAAAGGCTTCCTGAATGCAGCCTCCATTTACTTGTTCCTTCCTTTTTCTCCCAAGAAAAAGGACCTGCTGTGAGCAGAATGTATCCCGACTTGAACAAACACAGACCTGAACGCAGTCCCAACGTGGAGACAGTCCATGTAGGCCAAACTCCTGGAGTCTTGTTGCTACGTGGGCACCACAAATCTTGTAAGCCAAGCAGGAAGGGGCAAAATCTACAATTTGTAATCAACAGGTAGGTAGCTGGAAGTTTAAATTACGCTGCCTGTTAGTCTTTTCGCAAAACCAATATGCTTGTTAAGTCTGCGTGCTTTTAAATTGGGTATGTTATGTTGTGCTTAATAAGGCTGGGTACATCAGACTGCATGGATTTTGAACTATATACTTTCAAAAATAGTGTCTGTTTTGAGACTGGATGTGCTTTGTGAAATTCTTAAGGAAGGAAGAATTTCTCATTAAGGAAAAAAGAATGTGTATATACAACTCAAGCTCCTAACTTAACAGCTATAACACCAGAACAGTTGGGGAATTCGATTTGTTTTTAATTAACAACCCCATACCTTTGCTGACAGAACAGAAACGTGTATTTTCACTGAGAACACTTTTTAAACCTGTCCTTTAACTTAAATGGCGTTGGGAGGACTCTGAAACGTCATTCTGTGGGAACTGCCAGCGCGGGCCAGATGCATAGTCCGCCTAACCCTCATCTAAGGGAGCCACCGTTGAATGTCTGTGGCAGGAGCTCCATGGCAGGGAGTAACAACATTGTTGGATCTTTCCTGGAGAGGCAGCGAGATGTGGGGTGCGAGGTCTTGCAGTACCTCCACGCATGTGAAGTCCCTCCAATGCAGAAGTGCTTGACCTCAACAACTTCCTGTGACAGGGAGTTCCACAGTGAATTGTCTTTGCATACTCTAGTTTTTTAGCTTCCTTCCCTTTAGTCTTGTTCTTGTGTTATGAAACGTGCGCAAAACTTTTTTCACTCTGTTTTTGTCACGTTCCTGTTTATATCTCTTCCTTTTAAATAATGCCAGCCCCCGATCTCAAGCTATGTATATTCTTTATATATAGCTCTTTAAATATCACGTTAAAAAAAAAAGAGGGGGGATAGGGGGGGCTTTTCCTTGTTATTAGGGTTGTAGCACTTTGTGTGCGTCCCCCCCCC